>NW_026115842.1:0-54151 GCF_001640805.2 Lates calcarifer
ACTAAGATTATCACCATCATATAAAACATCCTCTATCAATATCACAGATTACAATATAATAAACAAAATCCAATACTATGTGAATATATATATAAAAGAAAACATAGAATATGTCACACAACAGCTCCTCAGCAGCGTATCGATGATGTGTTGACTCTGGATATTGTATCACAGTGTCCTTGTTTTAGAGTCCTCCAGTCCATTCTTACTGTCCATATTTGAGTATCTGAATCCCTTCAGCACATAGGGATCCTCGAAGAATCAAACACCCTCACAGTGGTCTTTTCCCCCAGTATTGTTCTGGAAGAAAACACCAACCAGTATCTTTTGCAAAACAACAGATGTACATTGAAATATCAAATACAGAATACAACCTATAAATAAATGTGAAATTCACAATATCATATCATTCCAAATTATAAATCACATTTTCTATTTCCCTCCTTTGACATATCACTCTATAGTGAAAGACTAAAACAATAAAAATATCAAAATTATAATGAGATTAAATATTCAAAATGGATATGTCTCCAACAGTTCACCTTTTATCACTACTTTTTCATCACCATCTGTGTCAATCCCCTGTAACAACGGCATCTGAACTTGTTCTCCAGGCATTACAACTCCAACCCATCTCAATATCATAGCCTTCGCAAAGGTCAACAACAATGTACAAAAACAAAACATCACACTCAATGATAAAAGAACTGCCACCAAAATCTGGACTAACACTGCTCCCAGCGTCCTAATTTCTCCTGCAACCAAGCATTCACAGACCATCCAGCTCCCTCTGATGGACCAAACGCATCTCTTATACGCTTCAATATCAGGAATCAAAGTATAGCAGGCATCCCCAGTTAAATTCAAAGCCACACATAGGCCACCTTGTTTGGCCAAAATATAATCTAGAGCCATGTCATGTTTCAGCAACATCAATCTGTGACTCCTCTGGGTATTTGACAAGTAGTTAAAACCCCTGATGGTTTCATTTGCAAAGCCCTGTAGGGTGTAGGTATATTATCAATGTGATCTGCCAAAAATACCACACCATACCATGGAAATAATCCTATGCCCCACTTCTCACCTAAACTTATCCTCCAATGTTACGACTCCAGATTGTGAAATTGCGCCAATTCCCTTTTCGTTCTGCTTCCAGAAGTAGCATCTGATTGAACTTCATCAGGTGCTTTTCCCTTCTGGACAGTAAGAACTTCATATGGGAGTTTCAATGTTGCCATAAAACAGCATCCTGTCCACCCATACGGTAGAAATATATATGCCTTATCATCACAAACCCACCAGATATCCTTGAAATTTCCAATAGTCACGTTTCCAGGCAAGATTTGATTCTGTACCATCACCATCCTACTCTGTTTGTGACGTGGTATGTGAAAAATCACCTTATACAAATTATCACCAGGCTTATGTTCATGCTTACCCAAATCCATCATATACTCATCACAATCTGATATTCCAACAAACATTCCAGGCCCACTATAAGTATTATTTGAACAAAAACAACTTTTAGCCCTAACAGATGTTACTTCCATTGGCATCTGGAACCTCTGTTATCATATTTTCATGCTGATCAAGTAAATTCACATATGGTAATTCCCCCTAACCAAGAACAATAAAATCTAGGCTTAAAGAAATTCACCGACAAAGCCATCATTGTATTTCTTGCTGATTGCTGCTGATACAACAGCCACGATAATGCAGAAGATTGACAAACAGTGGTTAACGGCTCTGGCGCGGTTTCTAAAATTGAAGGCGAATGTGCCTGGTGCTGGAATCTTCATTATACATGGGCAATTAAATTTCTTAACCGATCTTACAGAATGAGTTACCTGCTGGAACCATAGGTTCTTACCTGCCCATGAATCTGCAATTCGTAGTCTCGAAGAATCAAAACCATATGCTTTCCACTTAATCTCTCTCTTCTGTAATGCACGATATTGATCAGTCATGTCATCTGGTGTCCAATCAAAAAAGTCATTTTCCTCATTGGAAACAGTTCTCTGATCTGTCACAGATAAACCTACATCATTCTCCTCCACCATCTGTTCTCTAATTTCAAAAATCTCATTACTACTGTTTACACTAGGCTTTGTCTTAAATATAGGGTTCTGGGTTACATTTACCACCTCTCTAAATTTCAAAGATATATCGGGTGTCTGTGTCATATTTATGAGTTTCATAGATGTCAAAAATGTTGTCGCTAGTGTAATATTTGTCCCCTTCGAAGTCATTTCTAAAGTAGTAGCCTGGGTTGATACATTAACTCCTTTCCTGAGCTAAAGGAGCAACTTTCATCTGTACACTATTTACCCTTGGAGTAGTTACCGTGGTGGATTCTTCCTGAACCCCTCTAACAACCATGGAAACTCCAACAGGACTCAGGTCTTTTATCATAAGTATTACCTTACGAGTTATATATCCTTCTATACAATAATTTTGAAATGGAACAAAATTAAACTCTGGCTCCAAATAAGTACATGTGTATTCCCCTTGATCTTCCAAGTAACATTGCACAAAATAAGTGAACAATCACCCACAACTTTTAACCACTTCATATCATTATACAACAAATACTTCCTTTGATCCCGAGGCACAATATCAACTTCAGGTCCTGCCAACAACACATCTTCACCACAACTATTTTTCCATTTAGGAGGATTAGTACCACCAACATTCCATCTCCCACACTGACAAGGAAGGTGGGCTACTCTTCCTAAATTAACCCTAACTATAATCTTCAAAGGAGTTGGCATCACAGAGATTATCTGAGGTGACACTGTAGTTAAATGTGATACATTTATACCTTCGGTAACCTTTAACACTGAAAGGGTAGATGTACTTTCCATTTTTCCAACTTTCGGCTGGAGAGTTGATGCCATTGTTATCAATTCTTTTGTTTCCTCTACAACTTGAGGAAACTCCATTCTCTTACTGTCATCTATTACCTCTAGAGTCACTATACTAACTCTAAGTCCCTCACTCTCAAACCTCGGATCATAAAAAGAACACCTATAATCACCTTGATCTCTCCTGGAGTCACAGCCCTTTGCAACCTTTGGCGCTTCACAATCCACTGAAACAGACTCTGCTGTTTCTGGGACATATTGAAAATCAATGTCAAAAAAGCTTCTCTCCTGTCCATTAACTGCAGAGTCACCTCCGGCATCATCAATAATGTGCACATGATCATCAACGTTGTCCCCAACATGGACAATTTCCCCTTCTGGGTTTTGACTCTGGAGATTTTCATGCATTTCTTCTGCATGTTCTCCCACATTTTCCTCCCACTCTCTTGAGCCTCCAACATCTCGGCTCTGTGAGTGTGGCGCCTCTTCTCTTGGTACTTTAACACAATGGGATAAATGATACCACGTTGGTGACCCTTTAACCTGGACCGCAGTTCCAGTACTGCAAACAACTTTAAATGGTCCTTCACGGCGTTCGTTGGACCACTTCCTCCTAAACACCTTCAAGAACACCTTATCTGCAGGTTGCACTGTGCTCCTCTTTTGCTTATCGAGCCTCTCCTGCACCTCCTCTTTTCTTTGCCTGTCAGAAACATATGTGGATATTCTTTTATGCAGATTAGCCATATATGTAATATAAGCTCGCATTTCATCTTCCAAAAGGGCCAAACTCGGACCCTTTCCACTTATATGCAAACAAGGCATTGGCATCCATCTTCCTGTAACCAACTCATGAGGTGTCATATGCAAATCACGCAGCTCACTCGAGCGACACACCATTAACACCAACGGAAGTGCTGCTACCCAATTTAAACCTGTGTGCTGACAAATTTTAACAATGCGGTTCTTCAGAATACCATTCATTTTTTCACAAATCCCTTGGCTTTTTTGGATGAAAGACTGCTCCAAGACGTTGTTTAATTCCCAGTTTTTGTAAAATCAATTTCACCGTCTTATCCACGAACTCTTTCCCATTATCTGAGGATATCCGATCTGGAAGTCCCCACCTGCTTATGACCTCTCTACACAAGAACTTGGCAACAGACTGAGCATCCTTCCGCTTGATTGGACAGGCTTCTGGCCATCGCGAAAATCTGTCCACAACTACTAACATGTATCTCTTTCCTTCAACTGGTTTTATCATGTCAACAATGTCTACGACCAACTCACGCATAGGACCCCTTGGAGTTGGAATATAACCAGGAGGAACCATCACACCTCTCCGAACATTATTTTTCAGACAGATTGTACACCTGCTTATGACATAATCAATCTGTTCAAGCAAGCATGGTGCCCAAAAACCATATTCCTTTGTGATCTTTCTCCTAACTTTCCCCCTTGCAACATGAGCTAACCCATGTGCTTCCTGAATCATCAACCCTAACAGGTCTGGAGGTGCGATTATCAGCCCCTCATGATTTCTCCAAAGACCAGTAGAATCTCGAGTGGCACCTCGGTCTAGCCATAACTGTTTATCAATTTCCGGTGCAGCTTCCTGCATTGAAATCATATCCCTAGGCGTGATTTTATCTTCCAGATCCACTTCATGAGTGACCAGGAAAACTTTACCCAATTTGTCTGCTCCCGTGACTGCTTTCGCTGCTTCATCATAGCATGCAACAGTTTCATTATTTGAGCGTGATGCTGTATCGGAGAACCATCCGTCTTCTTAAACCCTTGGCTCTTCCACACTGCCCCAAACAAGTGACACACATTATGTGCATATGCAGAATTGGTATATATTGTCACTCGCTTGCCTTCCGCCAACAAACACGCTTCAGTCAACCCTGCAAGCTGAGCAGATGCAGGCTGTGTTACTACTTCAGCCTTCTCTACAATAAATCCACTTCCTTGGATTCCTCTGTAACACAGTGGAAGCCCCAGTTCTACCTCTGAGTAAGCTGTAGAATAGTAAGAACTAGGCTGGGGACTTGCTCCTGTAGCTGTTGGCTGACAAAGAACTGCGCATGCATATTTACCTCCTGTCGAAGTGGACACATAGAACAAAAAATTCTTAGAATAGTCTGGAAGCGTTAATGCTGGAGCCTCCTGTAACCTCTGTTTAATCGTCTCTAATGCCAAAAGGCCACCCGATGTCCAGGTAAGATTACAATGAAGTTGAGCATTCCCAGTATCTTTAATCATAGCTCTCAAAGGCCCTGTTAAACTAGCATAATCCTCAATCCAAGATGAGGAATAACCAGCAATACCAAGAAATGTCATCATCTCTCTGACTGTTCTGGGTTTTGGAGCCTTACGAACAGCCTCTAACTGACTGTCAGAAATACTTCTGTGTCCCTGCGTTATTGTCCGACCCAAATAAACTACTTTCTCCTGACAATACTGCAGTTTCCTCTGAGAGACCTTATGTCCCTTTTCTGCCAATATCTGTAACAATTTGATTGAGTTCCTATGACATGTTTCCTCATCTGGTGAACAAATGATAATGTCATCCACATATTGAACAACAGTACTTTGTAATACCTGATCTATTCCTGCCAAATCATCCTTCAATTCTTTATTAAAGATATGAGGACTATGTTTGAATCCTTGTGGCAACCTCTTGTATAAAATTGTCCCTTGTATGTGAACCCAAATAAACCTCTTCCAGATGGCAAGATTCCCTTTTACTGGTAGAAAAACAGCTTTCTCTGTCTCTGCCATCATTTCTCCTATATGCTTCTGCTCATACTCCTCAGACACCAACAAAGTCACATGTGACACACTCTTCTCGATGTCAAACTTTCTATCCAAATAATCATCTCTGTTTATCTTCATAGCTGCTCCTTGTGGTCCCAAAATTATACAGCACGAGCTGAGTTGAACTTTCTTTGGTTGATGACTCAACCATTCCTCTGAGTCCGACTGAGCAGCATTCTTAAAATACTTGAGCGTGCAGTGAAATGGATACTCCAGAGACTTCGCATCAGGCATAAAGTTCTCCCATACCTTTACTGGCTCCAAAAAATCTGCACTAAGATTTCCAATCCAAAATACTGAAGAAGCTTCAGTTTCCATTGTCATCAATAATTGGGGAACCACATCATTTGGCACTTCCACCAGACAGCCGTCGGTGTGCACTTTATTGTACAGTTCAGTCTACACAAAGCATCTCTTCCCAACAATGCGATAGGTGTATGTTCTGATACCAATATGGGTATTGTAGTCTTCTGGTTTTTGTAGCAGAGCTCAATTGGTGCCATGAGAGGAATTAGCTGTTTCACTCCCTCAAACACGATTGTCCGAATCAATTGACTGGACATGGGGAGATGTATAGCATCTTCAGGCCGAATACAGGTAAAAGCAGCTCCGCTATCTGCCATCACTTCCAATGGTCGATTATTTACTTTCACCTCTATTGTTGGATCTCTCTCCGGCCCTGATGATACCAGCTGACACCCCCCGCTCGGGTCCTCTGGGCACCTCTAGAATCCTGTTTCTGGGCCCCTATACGGGTTCACCGTTCCCACAGGTGGTCTTGATTGGCCCCTGTATCATCCTCTGAAGTTTCCTCTGAAATTTCCTCTGAAGTCTCCTCCTGGTCTATTGCACTCACGGGCAAAATGGCCAGGCTGTCCACACTTATAACATACTTCTAAAAACTGCTGAAAGTTTGAATTAATCCTTCCTCCTCTTCCTCTTCCTAGATTTCCTCGACCTCTTCCTCTCCAGGTCTGCACTTGACCAAAGGCTGGCTGTGGACAGGAGACAGCTGGAACCACCAATGGTGGCTGAGACGATTGAAGCTGGACCTGATTAGACTGTGGTTGCGGTGCAGGTTGATTCCGCGGAGTCTGACTCTGTATCACTAGAGCCTGCTTCTTCTCCTTCTTCTTATCATCCACCAGCTGTATTTGATTAAGTTTTCTAAGGATCTCTTGATCCTGCTCTTTCTGATCATGTTCCTTTTTCCTATATAGCTCCACTTGATGGGCTATATGATCTGTATAAACACCCTTTGTCATACTTCCAAGACCAACCACCTCTAACAATTTGCTCCTCACTGGTAAAGGCAACCCCTTCTGTATTTTAGCCCGCAAAATTGACTGCTCCATTTGATTCAAATCCGGATCATTTCCTGTAACATTTCTCCACACTTGATGGGCTCTCGACACATAGGCCTTTGGGTTTTTTTCCTGTCCCAATGGCTCAATAAGAATATTGTCAGGATGTACATTTGTCAGAAATGTGTCTCTCAACGCTCTCCACACTCGACCTCTACTTGCAGCAAACAACTCCAGATCATTCACAGCAGTCCCTATATATCGGTCAAGTCCAGCTTTCTGTAGAATCTCTTCCATAGCTGGAACCCCAAGTAGATTAGCCAAAAGTCTCTTAATATCTCCCATGGCAGCTTGTGTTCCCACCATAATCTCTTCCAACTTTGAGATCCAAGGATGTGCTCCATCTTGAAGAACAGGTAACTTCTCAAGTATATCTGACATATCTGTATTCTGCCAAGGCTTGTACTCCAAATTCTGTCCTCGGACAACCACTGGACACATTTTCCCTATTCTTAGGCGCAGTGCATATCTCCCACCTGATTTTCGGGAGTCTTTTTTCCGCAAATTTTTCTTCTGTATCTGCAACCACTTTAATTCATCCTGCCATACTTTCTGGTCTTCTGGTTTAGACGATTCATGCAAATACGAAAGGCATTGGTTCATACTTTTCTCAACCTCTTGTAAGGCCGTCTGTCTCTCCTCTTCTATTCCAGTGCTAGTTGCCACAGGAAAACACCTCTTGAAGATGAAGGAATCTGATCCTCCCAATCACTGTCTCCATTCTCACTTTCGCTAGAGCTATCATCTTCTGAGTCCTCTGTCCTCCATGTTTTATCTCCTCTCCTTTCCGCTCTAGCCAACATCCTCCTGACTTTAGGATCATATCCACCCACAATCTCTTCCGAATCACTCTGATCATCCTTAGCTCCCAAACGTATTGTTTTTCTCTTACTTTCAGAGCTTGGATACATCGTTAGAGTTGTTTCTGCTTGTCCCACTTCTATTACTCGATCATTTTCATCTTTGATTTGATAATTATCCCCCTGAGTGATCACTGGAAGCTGGGGATAAACTTCCTCAAACTTCACCTTCTTCTCATAAGGTGGGGGTTTCTTCATTGAGTCCACATGTGAGAAAGGTGCATTAATTTCTTTTGCAGCTTTTATCAATTTCTGTCCCTCATTTTCAAACAACTGGAGAACACTAAGCTCCACTTGCCTCTTTTCCTTTACGTTTTTCCCCTTTTTTGCCCTTCTTTTGTTCCGCCTTATATATGGACACAAGCACATGCATTATTTTAATTACATCTGGGTTAAGAGTTCCTTCCACTGGCCATGGCTGATCAATTTCAGGCCAGCGCTTATGCCACTTCTCCGATATCTTTGCGATACCTTTAATTAAAGGATTATTCTTCTGTAATACATCAACAGGAGTAATTACTTTCGGAATTTTAATATCCTTTGTAATAGCTCATTGTAATAGCTCCTTTAATTGTACATTAAAACTAATTACTTAAGCTATTTAAAAATATTTGACTTATTTCTCAGTTTTTATTTTATTTTATTTTATTTTTATAGGTCACTATTTTACCACAATCAATAAATTTGCCAACTCCAAAAGAACCAAAAACTCATCAATATCAACAGTGAAATCACAACACTAAGTCCACATATGATATCAACTAAACACACAATCAATCTACCAAATCATATGTAAAGTTTCTTCAAATACTCCTACAAGGGACCAACTATCACCAAGTGTGTTCCTGTTTTCAATAAACAATCACCTCAAATCACCAAAAGTCTCAGTATTCAATCCCCAGCACCACTCAAATCAGAATAAACCATGCGCAGACAATAAACCTCACATTTGCCACTCTGCATTCAACAGTATTTTGTTATGGTTTGGCTTAGTTTGTCTTTGTGTTGTGTTTTTCTTTTTGTGTTTTCTCTCTGTTCCCCGTCCCCTTTTTCTGTTCTGTTGCAGAGCTTGTGTGTGGCAGGGGGTGTGGCTGTCTCCTCCTGTTGGCTGTTTATGCACACCTGTTTCCACTCGCCCGGGCCTTCACTACTGCTCTCTGCCAGAGTATTCCTTGCTCCTACTCCGCGCAAAACGTCCCTTAAAAAAAGGCTCATAAATTATATTCAAAATGTCCCCCTAAAAGGCTCATGACTTTTAGCAGTAACAAAAGTCCCCTCAAAAGAGGCTCATGTGTTTCAACAATAGCAAGAACGTCTTCTTGAAGAAGGCTCATACATTTTAACAGTAAAGGAACGTCTTCTTGAAAAGAAGCTCATAGGTTTTAATCATAAAAAATGTCCTCTCTTAAGAAGCTTTTATCCATGTAAGACAAAATATCTTTCCTTATACATTACCATATCTCCTATTTTCCACCACAACCTATATGTGCCTATTCAATGTAAAGTCTATCTCCTTAACATAAACCCCATAAACCATCCCATGCTGCAGCCTTTCACACACAGCTAAGACACAGTTGAGACAGCACACACACACACACACACACACAGAAACTGCTCACTCTACAGAGTCACCACAGAGATTCACAAACCACACAGCAAAATTAACTTCATCCCAGAACACAAACAACATCCAATCCTAAATTCTCAAAATCTGCTCATTCATACTTTATCCAATAGTATGCTTTTCCTGCCGCTCCTTTTTCTCTTATTTTCCTTCTAAATTTATGCTACCTTATGAGGTGTAGATATTCAATGAGAGGCTGCTTCAGACACTGTTCGTCAACTAGTGTTCGAGTGGGAACTTACAATTGAATTTTCAAGGAGCTTTATTGTCATTCCAACACATGTGAAGATGAGATGAAATGAAATAGGTTACTCTGGTCCCGGTGCAAGCCAATTACAGAAAGTAAAAGTGTAAAAATACAATAAGAATAACTAAGAATAAAATAGAATATATAAATATAAACTGAGAAGTAATATAAATATAGAAAATTCACAGTATAAGTATAAACACTATACTAAGTATAAGATGAATGGAAATAAAATGAAATGAAATGAAATGACACAACAACAATATCCAAAAGTGTAGGATTTAAAGTGACAGCTGTGCATTGTGCAATGTCCAGTGTTCAGATTAGTGCAAAGGATGTGTTGTCTGTGGGTGTTGGGGGGGGCTACAGGGGTCCTCCAGAATTCAACAGTCTCACAGCTTCCGGGAAGAAGCTGTTCCTCAGTCTGGAGGTCCTGCTCTTAATGCTCCGTAGCCTCCTGCCTGAGGGGAGAGGGGAAAACAGAGCGTGTGCGGGGTGAGTGGGGTCCTTCAGGATGCAGGCGGCCTGTTTCCTGCATCTGGCGGTGTAGATGTCCGTGGTGGTGGTGGAAAGGCTGCGTCCCACAGTCCTCTGTGCAGCTTTCACCACCCTGTGCAGAGCTCTCTTCTCTGCCGCCAAGCAGCTGCCGTGCCACATGATGATGCAGGAGGACAGGACACTCTCCACCACACATCTGTAGAAGGAGGTCAGGACTGAGCTCCCCAGTCTGGCGCGCCTCAGCCTCCTGAGGAAGTAGAAGTCACTCAATGTTTCAACGAATAGCTGCATGAGTTATAATAAGTGTATTACTGAGATAATCTCACATGGGCAAAAAAAGCCTAGATTTCTTCAGGTAAGGTTTCCTAAAGAACTGATCATCTGATCAAAAGAACTGATCATTTAAAGTATATAACATAGACTAGGTGTCATTAAATTATAGAGCAACTGCGATAAAACAGCCATGGTGAACTTTGAAAAATTTATACTAGAAAAGATGGATAAAAAATAACATTTATCTATGAAATATATCTATTATTGTTTACAATCAGTCTAATTTGCTTTAACTGTTAAATTAATATTTTTAAAATGTAGGTATTGACAAACGTGCAATTATTGTGGCATTTATTTATTTAAATATTTTACTGGCAATTTCAATTTGAGTCACCCAGTATTATAAAACAGCAAGTGTTTGTATCATATTGTAGGCTGTTTGGAGAGACTACATACGTAGTTGAATCTAAATGAGATTAAGCATTCAGAGCAGACTGGCCCCATCATTAGTTTTGCCCTGTGATTTTATATCATTTGAAGATGATTGCCTAAGAGCAGCAACACTCACAAGATGCCTGGGAGAGATGATGATCTCCAGCCTCTGTCTATAGTGGAAGACCAAGGTTTCCAAGGATTTGTGAGAGCTCTTGAACCAAAATATAAACTCCCAGGAAGAAAAAAACTGACAGAGACTCATCTTGTAAAGATGTTTGATGAATGCAAAGGCAAAGTAAGGGCATCTTTGCAAAATGCTTCTAGTGTTGTACTTACCACTGATATGTAGACTTCAGTGTCCACCTTTGGCATATTTGACTGTAACATGTCATCTCATTGAAAACTGGCAAATAAGGGAATTTGTTTTGGATACCCACACTTTCCATGGGCAGCCTACAGCAGATAATATCAGTTTAGCGCTTAAATACATCACAGAAGAATGGGGCATAACTGACAAGGTTGTTGCAGTTGTGACAGACAATGGTGCAAATATGGTTGCTGCAGGGCACAAGGCTGGATGGAGGCATCATCCATGTTTTGCACATATGCTGTAAAGTACAGTTTAAAAACTGTTCCGAACGTGGTGAAAGTGCTGGAGAAATGCAGTTGCGATCGTGTCCTTTTTTCACCACAGCACACAGACCACACAGAAGCTCAGGGGTATTCAACAATAGTTGAAAGTGGCAGAGCACAAGCTAATGCAGTCAGTAGATACTCACTGGAATCCAGTGTTTTACATGCTGAAGAAGCTCTGTGAGCAAAATGAAGCTGTGACCACAGCCCTCTGCCTTTTAGGGAGGAATGCATTGTGCTTAAATGAAGGAGAATTATCCCTCATCAAGCAAACAGTTGATGCACTTCGGCCATTTGAAGAAGTGACACGGGAAGTTTCAGCTGAAAAGTATGTTTCAGTCTCCAAAGTGATTTTGCTCGTGTCTCTTATTCACAGGGCTGTAGCAGCCTGTGAACGTCAAGGCAGCTTCCTTCCCACACAACTGGCACAGCAATGTCAGCGAAGGTTCAGGGGTATTGAGAGCATTCACTGTCCAGCTGCCAGCACATTTCTGGATGTTAGGTTTAAACATCTTGGTTTTTGAGACAAAGACAATGTGGAAGTAATGAAAAAACGTCTCCTCTCTGAAATGCAGGAAGTTTATCAGACAGGACAGGCAGCTCCCACTCTAGCCCCAAGCTCAACAGCTACTGTTAGCTCTACTTCAGGGTCTTCTAGTTCAGGGTCTTCTAGTTCAGGGTCTTCTACTTCAGGGCCTTCTACCTCAGGCCCAAACCAGAGTCCTGCCCCCTCAGGTTCAGCTGTATCAAAAGGAGGGATATGCACTGATTTTGACATGCAGGTTTTGTCAGGACAACATCACCGGTCAGCTGCCAGTGATGTGCTCTTTGAAGTATGTCGGTACTAGAGAGAGTCTGTTGAAAGGCAGGAGAGGTTCAGAGCAAAAACCAGAACAGACTAAAGGGGAAGACAGTAAATATGTTATTGTTCCTTAACAAAAACTTGTGAATGAGGGAAAGTGTCAATGTTGGATGCTTTTGTTGAAGTGTTATTTATGTTCAGTATTTTCATGTTAACATGTTCATGTAATGTGAATTAAGATACAAGTTTTCATTTTTATAATAGTTCTTGATAATTAAACAATAATTTATTTTAATGGTTTTATTATTTTACTTATTTTCTTTTTTTAGTGTTTGAAACACCATTTTCACATATTTTGTATGATTGTGTCCTCTGTTTGGTTCTTCTGTTGTTGTATTAGTTCGGCTATATTGCAAATGAGGCCGCTACCTCAACATACTTCAGAGTTTAAAATAAATAAATTACTCTGATGTCTTGTATTCTTTATGAAGCCATGATTTGAAATACACTACTTTTTTTAGATTTACGAGACACATTAGGTGTATTTGCACAAAGTATCCGTATCGGATCGGTATCGCTGATACCAGCCTGAATTTTACTCAGTATCGGATCAGAAAGGAAATCGGTGGTATTAAACATCAGTAGTTTAAATCTGTTTTCCACTTCCGTTTCTCCGCCTCTCTGGCTCCTCCCAGAATATGGTGAGCCACTGATAAATACAATAAATAGACTGTGTATAAATGAAGTCTCGGCTTTGAGTCGGTTTTATCTTGAATTTTACTCAGACAAGATAATAACAACAAAAGTAAATGAAACATGTATCTAATTAGATATGTTCACCTGGAGAACAGCCAGTGCCTGTTGGTAACATCTGGGTGAGGGATCTATTAATTTATTTTTCATCTTTATTTTCCAGTCTTCCCCTGAGGAGTCGCCACCTTCTCGTGGTCCGGGGGTTTGACCCTCAGTGACCCCAGGAGCTCTTCTAGCAGCAGCTCAGTCTTCAGGTGGGACACCTGAGCCGGACAGGTCGTAGGGTCGAGGCCTGACAAAGTGCGACCCACGTCTCCAGGTCGGGGGTTGGATACATCGCTGGTAACACAGTTCAACAGAGAAAACAGTGTCACAGGCAGAAAGCTGCTGCTGTAGCAGATGTGTAGCCATGATGCTCCGTTCACAGCTCTGACTGCCCCCTCATACATGCCTGCATAGAAGCAGCTCTGCAGCAAAAAGCTCTGCCAGCTGAAACTACAGAGCAAGTTCAGACAACACATTCGTTCTAAGACCAGTCACATGTAATGTAGCTGCTAAAGTTCATGGCCTGTGTAGATTTTATCTTTGTGTAGTTTTATTTGTGTGAAGTTGTATTAGTTACCAGTTTTCTGTTGTATGGCTTTGTATTTACAGGTAAGATTGAAAATGTGTGTGTGGTATTTTACACACCGTAAAGCTCTGTCGGCTGAAAACTTTACATTATGTACTAAGGTTTAAGGCAGTACATTTGTTCTTATCCTTGAAGAAATCGTTGGAATAGAGACTCTGTGTGGGTTAATAAGAGTCAAACTAGTGATGAATTCATTATGACCTGACTGTAGAATAGGGAACATATTCTGAATTACAGAGACTTAATTCAGACTTATCACTGTTAACACATGTTTAGTTATGTAAGAACAGACCATATTCATCAAGTGTTCATAAGGGAGAATGACTGTTCTCATAAGGTCCATACTGAGCATATTCAGATCAGAATTCATGTACAACAACTCTTTACCATGAATGAGCAGTAATTATGTATATATATCTCATCTTGTCTCACTGTGTCATCAAGTGTTTCCTCTGCTCTCACACCTTTAAGGTTAAAGATCTTCTCACATGCTGATGACAGTTGTTCTAAAATGAGAAATGTGCAGCAACTAATATTCCAGCTGACACATGAACTGAATATATAAAAGTCACTGAACACTGGTGACGTGTAGCACATCTCATTGTTCTGTCAAGGATGAAGAGACTTGTTAAGAACAGATGAGTCTCCATCATGGTCGTACCTACGCTGACAACAGCATCTCCTCGTTTTATAAAACAGATGTTAGTGAGAAATTCAATCATCTCAACTCAGTCATTATTATTATCTTAAATATATGTGTTCTAAGAACTGTGACGTGCTAAAGATATTCAGCTGCCAGTCTGTAGCATTTGGTACTGTGCATTGGAGGGGTGATGTCATCTCTTAACCATGTACTCCATTACTTTGCTGGATTACTAGAACGACAACAAGAGGTCAGGATTGATCCAGCGTCCCTCATCATGGTATCTACTTGTAGATTAGTGTTTCTAACATCAGGGAGTTGTTGAAAAGTATCAGACAATCGTTGAAGAAGCTTTGGATCAGTGGAGTGACAGAACCAATAAGATAAACATGATTCTGTCTTTTCAGTAGATCAAGAGGATCTACTTAGTTTTATTGAGCACAGCAAGCAGAGTACAAAGTCTCATCCAGAGTCAAGTGTGACTGAAATGTAACAGATTACATGCAGCTAAAGTAAAGGTTAAATACATCTGAAAAAAGAGAAGAAAACCAAAAACTATTACATTTCCATTTCAAGGAGAAATGACTTTGTTGAACAGAAAGGACGACTTGAAATAAATGATTCTTCTCTAAAATGAGTGAGTGCTGAAGATGTGCAGCCAGTCTGTGACAGAGAAAACCTGATGTTTTACAGCACACACATTAGATTTATCTCTGCACACACACACACACACACACACACACACATCTCTAGCTCTGATTATACTTCTCTGTATTACTTCATTCCCTCTCCCAAGTCAGACGTGCATTATATGAACACAATCATCAGACAGGATTTCTCTGGTTTATACTCAGGTTTACACTGTCTCACACTGATCACTATAAAACACAAGGAAACAGCAAAGTGGAAAAAACTTGACCCAACACCAGGAGGTGGACTTGCTAACACCCACATGTGAAGCTTCTGTATCATACTGTGATATACCATGGTTATCTAGATTCTGCAGTAAACAGTGAACCTGAATCAGTAGTAATCCTCTTCTTCTTTACTGAAGCCGGCCTGAACGATCTCTTTGATTCTCTCCGTCTCCTCAGGTTCAGCAGCAGGCAGAATGGCCTTCAGGTCACCCTCTATTTTCTTCATCCTGGCATCGGTCTGCCTCTCAAATTCTTTCTTGTTCTTCAGGACCAGCTGCAGAATCCCTCTCTGAGCATCGTCACAGGACTCCTGCAGCTTCAGACGCTCATGAAGGAACTCTGGTCTCTCCTTATCCATGGCCATGAGCTTACCCAGGCTGCTCACTCTGTCCATCAGGTACTTGTTGGACACTTCAGTGTAGGTCTCTGAGATCATGTGGACCAGGCTGACAATGTTGGAGGCTTCAAAGGCCTGTTTGTACAGGAGGTCTTTTACAAAGAGCTTCTCATTAATAAAATTGTGCATTGTCTTGCTGAGGCTGATTTTGACAATGTTGGAGACCATCTGGAAGAAGCGCACCATCTTCTCCCACTGCTCTTTGACTCTGCCCATGGCATCAAGACCTTTGACCAGCATTTTGATTTTGGTGTCAAAGTCGATCTCATTGAGTTTGCAGTTCTGCATTTCAACCAGGATGTCAGTCAGCTCTTTCTGATTCTTCTCCATGTTCTCCACACTCTTCTCATATGACTGCCGTACTTGACTGAGTTGTGCTTGGCTCTGCTCGATGGAGAAACGAGCATCCTCAGATGCTCTCTGACCGGCAGACTTTCCTCCTGAGCTGTTGTCTGCTTTGGACATCATTGGTGGTTTGGCGGTAAGAGCTGGAGTACCTGAAGCTGCTTTGCTCTTAGTGTCAAACACGAGGGCGCGATCATTCAACTTCTTAATGTCCTTTATCAGCTGTTTAGTTTTCTTCTCATCCCATGTCTGATCTGGAGTATATGTTGCCAGCTCCTCACAGATGGTGATGCCTCTTTTACAGAGTGACAGAGCTTTTTTGCACACATCTCCTGACATCTCCTCCAGGTCCTCAGAGATCCTTTTGAATTGTTCCTCAGTCCATTCGGTCTTCACGCTCTTATTCTTCTGATCATACAGGTCCTCCCAGTCTATTTCACTGCCACTGACAAGTTGTTTGAGAGATCCTGCAACCTTCAGAATCTCTGCAGACTTGCTGTACGCTGTCATTGGTGCAAACTCATCCACATTCTCACCAACATTCTTACCAACAGCTCCATCTCTGAAGGTGTGCATGAAAGCTGATGCACCTATAGGATCAGCCATTCGAAAAACACATCCATTCATAATTGCTGTCATCCCTGATGAGAGCAATTCCCACCCAGAGGGAAGAGAATTCATGGCTTTCTTGTAGGCATCTTGTGCTTCTTCCATCTGCTTTGACATGGCCTCCATCACTTTCTTGGATTGTTCACTCAGCTGTCTTGCACTCTGCTCCCTCAGTTTGTTTTCTTCCAGTTTCATCTTGACCTTTTCCATCTCTTCTCCATAAAAGTGTTCAGCATTGATACAAGCCTCCAACAGCTCCTGGATTAAATTGATAACATCAGTATACTTCTTTTCAACACTGTCTGCTAGTATCACGCACTCGTCTGCAATGGTTTGAATGTTTTCCAGTTGATTTGGCAGGAGAGCTTCAATTATTTTATCAGTGCTGTTGAAAAGAATGTTGACTGCAGCCTTCATGTAATCAGGAACTGTGCTCGTGTGAATGCGGATCTGATCCATGTTCTTGTGGGCCTCGTTGAATGCGTGCCAGCCTGAGTTACAGACCTGCATAAGACAGGCCCTGAAGGAGTCTGGGTACTTAATAAACTTGTAGCCACCTTTTGGGGGGTTCTTGTTGATGGAGAAGTCATCACAGTGGGAGATGAAGACGAGTTCCCCCATGATGGCGATAGAGAGGGGTGCAGGAGTCAGGTACTCCTCCCAGTTTGCATTGGCCTTCATCAGCATCTTGGTGGTTTCCCGCATCTCTGCTGCAGTAGTGAGACTTTGAGTGGTCTTTGTTATTTGTTTGTCCATGTTATTAACTGTTGAAAAAAGAAGAAACAGAGGATATTATGAATTTTTTGTACTCTGTTAATCAGCTTGTGGTGAGATTGTTTCAAACAGTATATAAATTATGTAGGGGGAGTGCTTAATTCTGATAAGAATTATTTTGAGGGAGTGGAGAATTAATAATAAAATATCAAAAATACATTAAAGAAAACAGAAAAACATGAAGCTCAGTTAGTTGATAGCAGAGCTGTTGATGGAGGTTTTTTTTAAAGATATCCCCACAGCTGTGATTACCTGTGGCACTGCTACTCATCCACTGTGATGTATGTTGTCATTGTAACAGATGTCAGGGACATTATGGCACAGCATCCAGTACTGCAGCTGTCAACTTATGGTTTTATGAGAGCACAAGACAAAATGAATTGGTTTTCAATAAAAATTAAAGCGTTGAACAGGCCCTCGCACCCTGTGGCAGCGGGGTCCGCGCAGGTCGTATGACGTGACCGCCAGACACAGAATGAATGTGTCAGAAGTCCCTTACTGCGTCCATCAGGTGGCGCTATGACTAAACCTGAATATAGATGTGTTCAAGCCATGACACTTACAGTGCATGCGGGAGTTATAACAACTTCCTGTTGCGAATTGCGAAGCATCAAAATTCGCCATGGCAACACAGCAAGGGCATCTTGCTATGACTTTTTGTGAATATTGACATGTGGGTGTGTTCATGTCGGGACCCTCATCATCACTGTGAAATTTGGGGCTGATTGAACAAAGCATGGCTGAGTTACAGCAACTTAAACGCAACTTCCTGTTTCATGGCGAGTCATCAAAATGTGAGGTGCCGCCACGGTCACACCCTTTAACATCAACAAAATCTTTTGATAACTTTTAATCACAAAGGCCTTGAGAGTATCCTGACCAAGTTTGAGGTCGATATGATAAAATCTGTAGGAGTTTGATCAAATACAATGTCCCCAAATGGCAAAAAATAATCAAAATTTGTGCGATAAAATCAAAATGGCCAACTTCCTGTAGGTTTGAGGCCATGATGTCAGAAGACTTTTTGGTGCATCTCAGCATGTTACATCATACCTCAGAATTTCGTTCAACTCGGACAAACTAAGCCCAATGGCAAGGGGGTTTGGATTTGTCCAGGGGGACGCTATGGAGCCATTTTATGGTGCCAATGAACGAGACCCCTGTCAGAGTCAGGGCCCTCAAAAATGCGATTTTAGTGTCATGAGAATAATAATAATTCCTACTATTACAATAGGGCCTTCGCACACTTCATACAAATGTACTTGCATCTGTAATGTTAGTAATTGAGCATCATTTCCACAAACCAGCAGGACTACATTGGACTACAGTTCTTCTTGACTGAAATTTAGACAAATGAAGACAACATTAATAACTGATATTTCCACACTTGTAAAACACAGATATTTTATTTGACCCTCAGTGTAAAACACCCCAGCATTTGTTTGGTAGATGTATAGAAATGAATGTATGGTAGTCTAGATGTGTTCAAGTGTTGCTGCTAGCCTGTCCTCAATGGTCAATAATGAACGATGCAGATGGTCACAATCATGTTCACTTAGAGGTCTGAAGTTGCTTTGAACACACAACAGTTGTATTCCCAGTGAATATTAGATTAGAAAATGCAGCAGTAACATGACCTTTGTTATAAACTATGCCCACCTGATACAAGCAGTATCATCAGTTCACTTACCTTTCCTGTTGTTGAGGGAGGCGAGACACTCTGCTTTAGCCGACAGGTTTGTGGTGAATTCCTGAAAACATGAGGAGTTTAAATACAGTTCTGGAGGACTAACTCCTCCCTCCAGGAAGGTAACATGATCAGGCAGATATGAGTTAGTGATTGTGTAATCAGCTGCCATGCTCATCTTGCAAGATATTCAAATACCAAGTTCTAAAGTGTTGACACCAATTTTGAGGAATAAAATGAAAATGAATTATAACATATTTATACATCTGAGGAGGCAGCACTGCAAATGATGTTTTTTGCATTAATGGGCAACAAATGGACAAATAGAGGACACATCTACACTGAAATAAACTGCAATTCTGAGATGACACAGTCTCAATAGAAGCACATCACCAGTATGTTTGGTTAACAATTAATTTATTTATATGATCAACTGTGCAACCAGGTGTGTGTGTGTGTGTGTGTGTGTGTGTGTGTGTGTGTGAAATTCTCTTACTGAAAAGCAAACTGATTCTCCTCTTTATCTGTATACACACATTTCATGTGTGCTGTAACACATGAAATGTGCACTCCTCAAGCATGAGACGCACAACAGTTGTATTTACATTGTATGTACATTATTTACATACACTGTTAATTACAGAGACTGAACACAACACTGTAGCTGACAAAGTGTCTAATCTGTCATCATGTGTCAGGATGGGTGAATGTGCAGGGCAGTGCAGTGCACTCATCTGATACCAGTATGTTGGACTTGGGCTAGTACTATCTTCTGATATGTGTAGGATAAAGTGATTTCTGTCATGTGTGATTACCAGTATCTGTCTGTCAGAGTGACAGTTTCCTCCAGCAGAGGAGCAAAACCTGTTCCCCATCAAGGACAGAGACTTGATGGGGCGAGGTGCCCTGTCAGCTCACTGACATATGGAAAAGTACTAAGCATGTGATATTTCATAAGGCACAATTATCAAATAACAATTATCATGAATCATACGAGAATTTCCAATACAATTTCATTCTATGCTCACTAGTTACCATTACTCAAATCACTATTATTCATTAACCTTAAGATTCAATTGGGATGATTCAAACAAGAATACATTACCAAGTTGATTAAAAATAGCATTGAGGAAATTTTTGTATGCAAATTACTCAAAGTTAGTATGAAAATTACTATTGAAGAATATTAAGTCACAACATTCTCTTTTATTCTGATCATTAGCTCAAATCATTATGAAAAATACAGTAAATCAGAGTTGATTTTCTTTTCTCATTAAATGCGTCATTGTTTCTTTCAAACAATTTCAGTGTCATCAAACTAAAATAGTGGGACCCAGTCCAGAGACCTGTGAGAGAGGTCACTCTGAGACAGGTCCAGGAACTGTCCCACAGAGTTTCTAACTACAGAAGCAATCAAAGCTTTAATGCACCGAACAACACAACAAATCAAAACTGCAATAACTACCCAGAAAACAAACATAGGTGTCAAAAGTTTCATTAGTGTCACTTTCCCATCCTCCCTCAGTCAGCCATGACCACAGGCTCCAGTGGTTGAAGTCAGAGTCTTGGCTCCTCTCTTCATGCAGCAAATCATTCAGATGTGAAACAACATGGAGTTCTTTCAGCGTCTCACTTTTCTCTGTGTGGAGAACATAATGAACATAATTAGCATGAAAATGGATGAGTGTGGAGAGTATAGTGATAGAGAATACAAACTTTCCCAAATAACATGTGTTGCATCACCCGGGGCAGAGGCCCTGATACAGATGTTACCCTGTACCCATCACTGGAGGGCATAAACAGCCGGGGGTTTTCCACCCCTGGGCGATTAAGGCTAACGATGTCAGTCAGGTTTAAAGGAGCCACGTATGCCACGTCATACATGAGCTCTTGTTCCCATGGTCCCACTTTACCCCACTACAGCCTGTACCCCTGTAACAGTCTGTCTGTCTGCATGGTGAAATTACCAGGAAATGGTCGCTGTCAGTGAAACAAACAGTACCTTGTTGAGCAGTGGGGTTTGTTGTCACAACAGATTGGTGGACTCCCTGTTGTGTTACATGTGTCATGGTCCTGAATCTAGCAGTTGAACCTCTGTGGTTCACAATGCTGTTGTTGTACTTCTTCAAGTTCTCAGTCAGGTCTCCCACAACTCTCTGTGTATAGGGAGCACTCAAGGTGAAGGCCACCATTACCTAGGACCTCTGAAACATTCAGTGGGCGTGGAGTCACAGGTATCGAAGCACCAACCTCTAGAGGAAGTTGTGTGCAGACATAGCAGCTCTTGTTGGTAATTTTCCTGGCTGCAGCCATGACTACTGCATACCATGAGTTTTCTTCAGGCTTTGTTGGGTTCTGAGTGAACTCAGGTAACAGTTCCCTCTTTAATCTGCGTGATGGTTTCTCAGTGTGGCTGCTGCTGGAATCACTGTGACCCTGTTCTTGGGCTGACTGAGGTGTAACTTCAGACAGGAGCAGGAATATGCTCCGCATTCCTCTGCATCTGCCAATAGTCGTTGGCATCATTCCATCAGCAGTGTGACCTAAACCCACCCCCGTAATCAGTGTGCTGCCTCTTCGTGAGTTTGAGAAACGTGTGGCCCTATTGATAATCCACACCCTTCTCTCCCTCGTGAACACAAGGCGTGGGAAGGTGTTGGCTCACTTACTGATGCTAATGCACGCTTGATGAGGTGTTCTCTCTGGGCTCAGGGACTTGTTTCCAGTGGCTGGCGTGGATCCAGGTTGCCCTTTCCGCGATCTTCACGCATGTTTCTGTGTTGAGGAGAATCTGGTACGCCCTGTTCCACCGGCACGCTTTCCAGTTCTTCCTCCTCAGGTCTCTCACCACGATCTAGTCACCTGGTTCCAAGTCGTGCAGTGTCTGTTTTGTGTCCTTTGGGAGAGCATCCTTTAGCTATTTGTGAATATCAGAAAGCACAGAGGACAGGTTTGCACAATAACACATTTCATCCTGGCACTGGTGAAGGGGAATGGTCTTTTAACAGGCCCAATCCCTGTCTCCATCAGCCGTGCAAAGAGGATCTTAAAAGGACTAAGGCTGTTCTTGGTTCCTCTTCTTCTATTGGTTTCTGTTCATTTTAAATGGAATTTTTAGAGAAGTTAAAGAACTTTGACTTTCAGTCATCATACCCCCTTTTGACACATGGTTCTTGCCATGTATCAACTTCACATAATGATGGAACAGGTATTTGGTTAAACAAGGTTTCCTTTGACTTTGTCAGTGAAAGAGCAGCCTGCTTTCTCTCTTACTGGGTGTTTCTGGCCTGTAATTCATGCAAATCAGCTGTGAGTATTAGTGGTGAGTTAGACAACGGTAAAGCATTGAAAAGTCAGTTTTTTGCTTGCAACTGCTTTTGCCACAGCATCCGCTCTGGCATTCACCTGTGAAACAAAATCACGATTGTTAGTGTGTACTTCACATTTGTAGATAGCAACCTGTGTGGGAAGGAGGACAGCGTCAAGGAGATCAGTATGGTGGGCAATGGGTTTTCCCAATGGATGTTAAGAAACTCCTATTGGCCTAAAGGCAGCCAAAATCATGCACCACTCCCCATACATATCTACTGTCTGTGTAGATATTGACTGTTTTGCCAATTTGCCAATTTACATGCTTCTGCCAATGCAACTAACTCTGCTGCCTGTGCAGAGTAATTTGAGGGGAGTGATTCAACCAAATACCAAGTTCTAAAGTGTCTGACACCAATTTTGAGGAATAAAATGAAAATGAATTATAACATATTTATACATCTGAGGAGGCAGCACTGCAAATGATGTTTTTTGGATTAATGGGCAACAAATGGACAAATAGAGGACACGTCTACACTGAAATAAACGATTCTGAGATGACACAGTCTCAATGGAAGCACATCACCAGTATGTTTGCTTAACAATTAATTTATTTATATGATCAACTGTGCAACCAGGTGTGTGTGTGTGTGTGTGTGAAATTCTCTTACTGAAAAGCAAACTGATTCTCCTCTTTATCTGTATACACACATTTCATGTGTGCTGTAACACATGAAATGTGCACTCCTCAAGCATGAGACGCACAACAGTTGTATTTACATTGTATGTACATTATTTACATACACTGTTAATTACAGAGACTGAACACAACACTGTAGCTGACAAAGTGTCTAATCTGTCATCATGTGTCAGGATGGCTGAATGTGCAGGGCAGTGCAGTGCACTCATCTGATACCAGTATGTTGGACTTGGGCTAGTACTATCTTCTGATATGTGTAGGATAAAGTGATTTCTGTCATGTGTGATTACCAGTATCTGTCTGTCAGAGTGACAGTTTCCTCCAGCAGAGGAGCAAAACCTGTTCTGTTCTGGGGAATCTGAGGCCTGTCTCCACCCAACTTTGCCTGTATAAAGGTTGAAAAGATAGAAGGGTTAGACGGGTGATGGCACTTGGAAACTCATTCTACACACAGGTCTCTTGAGTTCTAGTTTTTAAAGCAGATATTGCTGAATGACTGGTTGGCTGGTAGGAAACAAGCTTAGAAGCCACTGTGGTGGTACATCTGAATAAAATGCTGCAGAGGTTGAGTTGGGTTTGAAGAATGCTGGGTGAATGAAGAGCTGTGTGTGTGTGTGTGTGTGTGTGTGTGTGTGTGTGTGTGTGTGTGTGTGTGTGTGTGTGTGTGAAAGAGAGAGAGAGAGAGAATAAATGTGTGTGGTTCACAAATAAACCTCTGTACAGTATCACTTGAAGGTCAGATAACAGTTCAAAACAGTGTCACCTCTCGATAACTGCATTATTTCTATGTTGACGTGTTTTCTCCAATAAACAAACAATCAACAACAAATACGATTGTACTGGGAATACAGGCGTCCAATAAGAAACTCAAAGCAGTGAAGTAAATCCAACTGTGATGACTGAAATAAAACTGAGTACAGCTGTGATATCCAGTTTGCCTAAGTGCATGAACATCATGATCACGATTAGCTTTGAAAAGTGATGAGATTCTCCATGAACTGACCTGTTACTGCAGTCACAGGCTCTTTGCCAGTAACCAACCAAACACTGCAAAATATCATAATAATAAAGTATCAAACCTAAGTGTTCACTGAGAGTTGTCCTGGATTCACACTGGTGTGTGTTTAAGTCCACTGTTATTTCAGTGATGAAGCGTAACGTATGCTAGTCACGATGAACTAGTAGATATCTGGTTAGAGAGGGGTTTGGGGTTTTTTTTAGACTTTTTTGCACAGCAACATTTTCTTGGCAAACTGAACCAACATTGCAATGTTAGCAACACTTAGAAACTCAGAGCATTTGTCAGGAGCATGGGGTCATGGGTCAGGATGGGTGGGTCAGGATCATGGGTCAGGATGGGTGGATGTGCAGTGCAGTGCACTCATCTAATACCAGTATGTTGGACATATCCATCCATCCATTATCTATACCTTTTATCTGTTAAGGGTTGTGGGGGCTGGAGCCTATCCCGGCTGTCACAGGGCGAGAGGCGGGGTACACCCTGTACAGATTGACAGTCCATCGCAGGGCCAACACATAGAGACAAACAACCAGTCACACTCATATTCACACCTACTGGCAATTTAGAGTCACCAGTTAACCTAAGGGTCATGTCTTTGGACGGTGGGAGGAAGCTGGAGAACCCAGACAGAACCCACGCAGGCACAGAGAGAACATGTAAACTCCACACAGAAAAACCTCGGGCTCGAACCTGGAACCATCTCTCTGTGAGGCGACAGTGCTAACCGCCCTATGTTGGACTTATTGTCATCTGACTACATCAATGTGTTGCTGTGAAAGGTTGTGAGGAAATATGTATGGATGGTAAACAGAGTTTAAGTGAATCAGAGTGTCTGTTTTACATGAATATCACAGGCAACAACGATACAGAAAAGACCATTTGTCCTCAACAGTTTCCTCAAAGTTGTTAAAGGTGTTTGTGCCTGGAGTTGACAGCGTAGCCAATAAAGTTTTTTTGTAGGCCATCACCAAAGTCATATCAATAACAATGAGAAAATGTGGGAGAGATGGTGGAAACAGAGAAAGATGCACCAACAAAATGAACCTGTCAGGCAGGTACTGTATGACAGGTGTCCTCAGCTCAATAAAGCAGAATGTTCCTCTGAAAAGGAATGAGGAAATATTCAGCGGATAGTACCCTGCATTCCTACCTGGTAGGTACACTGCACTTCCTCCTAAAATCAAAAGCTCTCATGTGTATCGTCCATGTTTCTGTGAGCACTCACACAGCTGATTCATGAATCTATGAATCATGATTGAATCGAATTGTGAAGTGCCTACAGATTCCCACCCCTGATACAAAGACTTTGAATGAAAACTACAAACAATCCATTAATGTCCACATTCTGTACATGTAACAAACAGAAATGTTGATCTAAAATCTGTCAGAGTTGGGTACAAAGTAATTTCTGAGGATGTAATGAGGATGTAAGGGTGTCTGGTGAAAAGGATAAATGTACCGTGTCCCTGAACTCAACATGTTGCAGAATCAGACACACTAGAGACCTGTTAACATACAACAGGTGATGAACACGTCCGGACATTCTTGTTTTGTTTTTTTAATAGTTAATCTGTGTGTATATCTATGTTAAACCCAAAGTTAAATAACCTGTGTGAGTATCCTCCTGTTGGGGGTTAGTTACCACAGCTGTGTTTATATTTGTTAACTAATTAAAAAATGTAAGTCAGATTTCATTTTTGTCATTTTTGTCATTTAAGGTTTCTGACCCTCTTACAGGCTCTGAAAGTAACTGTGTTGTAGAGTCATTTCCATGCCTAACCCCATTATATTATACACTCCCAGACTCCAGGAATTAGCCTATAGCCAGCTAACATAGCAAGTCATAGCAAAGTTTCTGTTTTTTATTTTAAATGTGCCAATATTGTCATTTACAGTTGAATGTGGACATATTGAAACATTGGCACTCACAGAGGTTTGTTGAAGAGCAGAGACATCACTTTGACTATTGTGGAAAAAAACAAACATCATCAGGTAAACAATGAAGACATCCCTTCTGTGTGTGGGTGGATTCAGTTTACAACCTGAGACGCCGCAGGTCAGTGAGCATCAGCGCTCACAGAGCTCACCTCCACAACAGCTTCTCACTCTAAGGTCCATTTAGAGCAGGTATATTAAATAGATTATTCACCTTAACTCATTTTTTATTTGCCCTTTAACATGTAAAGAAACACCAAGTACATTCCATTATATCATGTGATCAGTAGGCATTTATTTGACCCACCAACACAGTAACAGTACAGCTGCTGCTTATATTTAGTCTGTTGTTTATACATCTCTATATATCTCTATAAACATGACAAAGAGAAATTCTATGAAGCCACAAATTACATGACAGCAGACAGAGCTTCAGATCAGTAATAATCATCTGAACTCTTCTTGGTGTCAGGAAGTTGTTTCAGTTTGTTCTGGTTCGTCTTCAAGTCCAACATCAGCTTCTTTATACCTTCTGTGTGCAGCAGATTCTCTCCAGTGATGTGACCCAGTGCTGTTGTAATCTCCTCCATCACCTTCACCACAGGCTCCAGCAGGATCTGGTGTCGGGTCTGCAGCTCTGCTGCACTCCCCGCCCCACACAGCAGCCCCAGCTGATGGACGGCTCGTCTCACTTTAGCCTGAACATCAGCAACGACCTCCCTCTTCACAGTCAGAGCCTGCAGTTTGGCCTTGGCCTCATTAATCTTCCTGTCAGCCTCTTGGATGTCACGCTCAGCTTGATCGATGGAGGATCTGTACTCAGACACTTTGTCAGAGTATGATTTCACCTGAGATTCACAGTTCTCCACTTCCTTCTTAGCTCTGTCTACGGCATCAGAGGCCTGGCTCATTTCGATGGCACCACCGGCGATCATAGCTGGTCCTGAGAACAGGTTAAAAACACCATTAAGTGTCTCTGCTACACCATCACCTGATTAATTTTTTAAAAATAAACTGCAGCACTTAAAACTTCATTTATTTACTCACCAGCAATCCACCCCCAGAAAGGGATAAATAAGACACCAATCCCAACATTCCTCACTATCTCAGCATTATCCCTTCTCTTTCTCATACCATCCAGGGTGTCTTCTGCTGACTTCAGGTTTCTCCTTTCTGTCTCCAGAGCTTCAGTGTAACTCTCCAGAGAGGACCTGTAGGACTCCAGCTGTGTTTTCAGCTTCTTTAACTCAGACTCTCTCTGTTTTTTCTGCTCTGCTAACAGACTCTGCTCTGCAGTGAGACACTCAGTCTCCTCATCCAGACAGTGAAGCTTGTTTGTGGCCACCTGCTCTGACTCCTCCATCTGCTGCTTCATGTTCTCAATCTCTGATCTGACATTGCTAAAGGTCGGACATCCAGGAAGGACGATGTCTGCGTCTATACTGAGGAGCATCTCTAAGACGTTGTTGAAGGAACAGAGTCCGCTCTTCAGTGGACCAATCACAGCCTGGGCCAGCTCCTTCAGCTCCAGCTGCTGCTCTACAGATCTGAGAGTGCAGAGAGGAAGGTTTAAGACATGAGACTGAACAGACCTCAGATCAGCTGCTGAATGATCATGTCAGTCATCCTGATCCTCTGTGGTCTTTTCATTTCACAAACCTGGATGACATGAGTCTAGGAAGGCGCTCTTAGTGAGCATGTCAGCAGGATCAGTCTAACACCTGGTCAGGCAGCCTGTGGTTTCATTACAGTCAACTCTGCCATTCTAATACATACCCACAAGAAATGGTCCGATCCATGAACACTGCACAACCAAAGCAGGATACTGGATTACTGTGAGATGAAAACAAATACTTTATTACTTTATTATAAAATAAGACAGTCTTAATTATCTTTTAGGATCATTTGATCCTTAATTAGCTCTAAAACATCAACCTGAGGAAACAGTGGTGTTTGTCATGTTCAGAGCAAAATGCTCTTTATCAGGGTAGGAAACATTAAAGGACCCTGTACCTCTGTCGCATAAAGTAAAAGCTAACTTTGACTCTGGGTTCTTTTCCCTTCATTAGCAGTTAGTGTAGAAATGAAAACTGTGAGCAGCATCGATCTGGCCCTAATAAAATGAACAGTAATAATCTCTACAAAAACAACAGGTCCCTTTCACTGTCTGTGCTGAGTCTCTCCTGAAATCTACCGTATAAATAATGAATCAAAAGAACTCACCCAGCCACACATTATGAATTTATAGCACGCTGACCTGCCTTAGTGGTCACAGTAAAGATTACAGTTTCAGACATGTCTGTACACCTACCTGCTGTCCTCTCTGTCCTGATTTCCCCACAGAGGTACACACAGCTCTGCTATTTAAACTCAGTAGGAGTGGGTGGAGGAGAGGGGTTGGTTGGGTGTAATGTAAAGGTTTGGTTGCAGCTTGATTGTCTGACTGAAAATCCTTTACAGTATATCATCATGTTAGGGAGGTCAGTCTGCTTTAGCCTTAATATACTGATATGTAGCTTTTATATTAGTTTATATAAAACATTTAAGTTAGTTTTATAGATGATGCATGATGACAAAATGAAAGTGTCCACGCACCAGGTGGGAAAGTGTAATAGACTGAAGAGCATGTGTCACAAAAAGGTTCTAACAGTGCCATCTAGTGGGCTAACACAATGACACACGTCTCTTTCACCCAGTGTGACACAGGTACTTCAACTGTAGCCAAAATATGCAGTATTGATGGGAAATAGGGCTGCACGATTCTGGATAAAATGAGAATCACATTTTTTTTTTTTTGCTTAAAATTGCTTAGAATCACGATTCTCTCTCACGATTTTTTTTCAACATGTTTTTTGCATTAATTTGCCCGACACACAAGGAAGTGAGTCTTTACCTCAGCGAAGTGTCAGTCAGTCTGGTCCCGTCAGGCTGTGGTGGGACGTGGGGAATAATCCGGAGTTGGGACGGAATGATGAAGGCAACGACCGGAGGTTTTTACTGCACAACGGCAAAGTAAAGGTAGTGGATGATAGTGATGTTAGGTCTGACGCTGAAGCCCCGAGGACTGCTCTGCATGATCTGAGGTGACTGAGCACTACAGCAAAAGAACGTTTATGCCAGATGCAGGAGTCAGTGGGCAGGCCAAAACATAAATTACTAATAGACAGTGATGGGCAGGTGAAGCCTCGTGGAGCTTTGAGGCTTTCCTTCTAACTGTGCCGGAAAAGATTCAAAGCTCAAGTCTTCAGTCTAACTAACAACAGTGACATCTGGTGGCCAACTGAAGCCATAGCAACCTCTCAACAGCGCGACCGAGGCACTGACACTGTTTCAATCCCATGTCAGCACCAACAGTTCAGAAAAGACTTTGTGGTCGTTTTAATCTGCTGCTGTTTTTGTTCATTTATACTAATTAATGATCACATCATCATTACACATTAAAATGAATTATACGCTTGTTGTTAGACACTTAGACACTGCACAACTAAGTTCTTTGTTAAAAGCAGTGAGACATTTGTTTAAAATCCAAAGAAAGGTTTAATCGAAAGCAACTGGACTTAGTTATAGTCTGGAAGACGTTTCACCTCTCATCCAAGAGGCTTCATCAGTTCGTGTTCGCATCTGACCAGGCTGGGACTGGTCCAACTGATTTTTTGGTGTGGAGACCCAAGTATTAAACCTCTGGGTCTCCACACCAAAAAATCAGTTGGACCAGTCCCAGCCTGGTCAGATGCGAACACGAACTGATGAAGCCTCTTGGATGAGAGGTGAAACGTCTTCCAGACTATAACTAAGTCCAGTTGCTTTCGATTAAACCTTTCTTTGGATAACTATGACCTGGATGAATGAGAATATTCACACATTTGTTTAAAACCTCTACTATGCAGAAACACTCAGCCACACTCTAAAACTGAACTGACAGAATATGAAGGGTGAAGTGTTGGTTCAGGTTCAGGTAGAAAGCCTTATTTAAAAACTGGACAACAAACAACCAGACCACAGATCCTTCCTGCTGCAGCTTTGCATCTGATTATGGTGAAACAGAAACATCTTGTTGTTTGTTTAGCCAGTGAAACACTTCAAAACATTTTGAACCAATGAAGCAGCATTCAGACATTCAAAGCTTCGGATGTGATGTTCTGATACATGGTAAATGGTAAATGGACTGTACTTATATAGCGCTTTTCTAGTCGACCACTCAAAGCACTTCACACTACAGATCACATTCACCCTATTCACACACACATTCATACAGCACTTGTTCTATATATAAGTGCTTTCTAGCACATACACATACACCGATTACACATCAGAGGCAAATTGGGGTTCAGTATCTTGCCCAAGGATACTTCGGCATGCGGACTGGAGGAGCCGGGAGTCGAACCACTGACCTTCTGATTGGTGGGTGACTGAGCCACAGCGCCTGACAAGATACAAACTCCAACACAGTGTTTCCAATCACTCCGCTTCAGGAAGAGCTCTGAAGCCTCACTGTTGTTCGACCATCGCTAAAAAGAAAGTTTATGCCAGATGCAGGTGTCAGCGGGCAGGCCAAAACATAAATTACTAACAGAAGTGGAAACCTGATGGAATAGCACCCTATGAATGTTACAGCCCTGGCTTCTCCTCTCCCACTCAGTTCAGGTGAATATAATACAATTGAGGAAACGTTAAAGGTGTTAGGCCCTTTCTACCAGGCCACAGTGGAAGAAGATGAGAAATGTGTCAGCCTCCAAAGTAATACCTCTCATGAAGATGCTCCACCACACAGTTCAGTATGAGGCCTCAAATTCACAGACTGACCCTGCCAAACTGTTAGAGTTAGGGTTAGCCTAATTCGTCGGCTCAGAGAACATCTGGTTTGTTTGCTACAAAACACTGTATTGCAGCAAACGCAGTTTGCTGAGTGTTTGCTGCAATACTGTTATGCACTCTTTTGTAGGTGGTATTAACCTGTGGCACCTGCTTGACAGTACTGTGACTCAGAGGCATGGACTGTCCAATGCTGAAGCACAGGCCACTGTGGAAGTGCAGAAGCAATACCTGGCAGAACAGAACATTCCACGACAACAGGACCCACTATTATACTGTCATACATCTGTATCCTCACCTGTAGAAACTGGCGCTTCAGTTTCTGTGTACACCTGCTTCTTAGTCCCCTGTGAGAGGGTGTTTTCTAAGGCTGGAGAAATTATATCAAAGAAAGGAATCACCGGAGCCCCAACACTGTCAAAACTCTTTTATTCTTGAATAAGAATCAGTAAAGCACACCCCTCCCACTTGCCCAATCTCAATTATGTCCCAGTCAGACAAGTACTTCCTCTGTGTGTGTGTGTGTGTGCACTATTACAATGCATCTTCATAAAACAGGGACATCTGTCAGTGTAACAACATGCTATATGCTCTGCCTTTTCTCTCATGACTATCAAGGAATGAACCCTCTCTCTCCAGCCTGGCTTGGCTTCAGATTTCTCCCTTTCAATAAGCATGTCAATGTGCCCCGGAGTGGAGAGTGGGTTTGGCTTCAGTGCTATCTCTTTAAGCCTGTTTAAACATTTGTCAGATGTCTCCATCTGTTTCATCGCCTCATCTTGCACAGACTCTTATGCAGTAGCAGATTCTTCAATCTGTGTCTGTATGGCTGTTTTAGCCTCTGTGGCATTTTCGTACTTCTCTTTTAGCTCTGGCACTGTCTGTTTCTCTCTAACTTCTCCATATTCCCATCTGTATGACTGATTAGCGTGCACAGTCCACTTACATTTGCCTGGACATTTGGTACAGTGTCCATCACTTCCTATTGCAGAACAGCCATTTTTCTCGTCATCTTTTTGAATACTACAAGGATAATGACATGTGTGTTGACATTCCTTGCAGTTGGTGATGTAGTGCCCTGTTGGGGAAATATCATTTTGAACAATCTTTTTGACAAGGAATTCAATTTCAAAATTTTCTGTTCTGGTGATCTCTGCCTCACAATCTTCAAGTAGTTCAGCTTTCTCTTTTATCCTCTCATGGATGGCTAACCCAAGTTTAAACTGCGTCAGCAAATTTTCTTCTGAATGCTCGAGCTGACTTCTTACCCTGAGGACCTCTTTTGTCTGTGTTAAACTTTTAGTGTTGCTAACATTCAAAGTAACAAAGAACATCTTCATACTTTTTGTAACCATGCTCCAAAACAATTCATTGAGGCTTTCATTTTCATCTGCATCATCAGCTGTGGTGCTGTTTGCTGCAGATGAGTTTCTGATTTCAAACAATGCTGAATTGTTGAATTTAAAGTGAATTGAGGGGTTGTCTTATATTTGTGGGCAATGGACCTCCAAAGCTCTCATTGCTTCTATAACTGGAGGGTGTTTGCCATCTGTAAAAGTCACCAGAACCATAATGTTCTCTGCCACATCTTTCCCAAAGATTGAGAGCATGGAGTCAAACGTAGATTTCTGTATGGGAGTGATGCATGATAATGAAGCTGGAGTTACAAAACAAACAGCATCAACTTCACTGACTCCATCGACAGAAGTGAAGAGTCTGTCGATTTGCTCTTTTATCTCCTTGTCTGTTTCTATTCCTCTTGTACTCATAAATCCTGGTGTGTCAACAACCATCAGAGAGAAGGGGATTGTAAACCCATCCTGGTGGTTGATTTTGTACACAGTGTCTTTAGAAGTCCTGTTTTCTGGGTGTGATCTCAACTGAGCCTCATCAGTTATTCTAAACCTGAAGCTGTCACTCCACTCAACACCAACAACGTGGTTGATCATTGCATTGATGACAGTGGATTTTCCTGAACCAGTTTATCCAAGAAATATTATGGTGCGATATTGACCCATGTTTTCTTCACCAAACCTGTACATTCAGCATCCAGCAATGCCCACATCTTCCTCTGACAAAGGCAGTTTGTAAACTGAAAGAGATTCAGAGTTTATACATTTGCTTGTGCATTTGAGGAGTTCTATGAGACGAGTGCATTTTGTTGTACAGACATCAACAGACCTGCTTTCCTCACTTCTACCATCTACACCACACTCACATCTGACCCGGACAGCATAGTCCTCAACTGGTCTCTCCCAGGCAACTGATATAGGGGGGCTAGTGGGTAAGGTTTTAATGCAGTCACAGATCTCTTTGGCTGGTCCAACACCTGCTGAGCACTCTGCCCTGCATCTGAACATATACTCTGTGTTAAGAGTCAGGCTGCTCACTGTGACTTCTCCAGCACATGATGCTCTCCTTTGTTTCCATTTATCTTCTCCACTGACACAGTACTCAACAGAGTAGCAGGTGATGTTCTCTGCTCCAAATCTGGGTGGACGATTGTTCAGTGTCACACTGTTGTGACTTACACCACTTTCTATTTCAGGCTCTGCAGGTGGCTCAAAGTCCTTATTGAGAGTTTACCATCTTCGTAATGGTAGATGCTTTAACCTTTAGTTTCAGTATTCTCATTTGCTAAACTCAATGTCAGGAATTTAATGTTGTTCTTCTCCTTGTTGGCTTCAGCAAAATCAGTGAAGAGCTTCGCTTTATGCCTCATTGGCTCCAATAATTGTGAAAAGAACCATTGTGGCTTCTCTGCAGCCTCCTCCACATGATCTGGTTCAGCTGGTTGTTTCAAGTAGTTTGTCAAAGCTGACAGGTATGGTACAGCACCTTTCTTTGAGGTGAACACAAAACACACAGTATGTTTTGCTCTGTGAACTTCCTTGTACAGGTCATTTTCAGATGGGACGATCTTGGTGTTTTTCATCTTGTTGGTGAAAGACCTTAAGGTATAGATTTCTTTCTCTATACAATCCATCCACTCGTTCAGATTCATGTTGTTAAAAGAAGTATGTCTTTGTTCCAGGATTTCAGCCAGCACACTCTCCTCTTCATCTCCTCCCCGGACTAATGGAAGTTTCTTTGCCAAGGTTCATTGGAATTTCACCTTGAAATCGAAGCACAGTTCTTTGAATGTTTTAAGGTTTTTCCTAATCTCTGGGAACTGCTGTGCCATGGTGGTTTTCATTGCATCATTACACCTCATTTCCAGCTCAGTAAAGTCCTCCAGAATTATTAGTACATAAAGCACACAGTTTATGTTCTTATCTGGAACACCAATCTAGTAGCAGAAGGATCTAAGCATGTCAGCGGCAAAAGCCAAACCTTCAATGGTACAACGTTTTCTCTCTTTGCACCCAGCAGTTTTGGGAGACTTTGGTAGACTTATACTGCATCCTGGAAAGACAGGATTTTTCTCAAGGAAAAAGTCTCCATGGAATTCACAGGTGAATTTCTCATCATGTGTAATGTTCTTATCGTCCAGTTTCAAGGAACTTTCATACTTCGTGTCAATCAAGGGGATCTTCTTGATCATGGATTTCATGTTCCCTTGAACCTCTTGATAATCTTCTCCTTCAGACATGTCTCGGTCAAACACAAAGAAGGCTTGTGCTCCATAAAGGATTGCTGTGACTACAGATCCTTCCTGAAACACACAGGGATACTTCACATTGCCTCTTCCAAGATGATTCATCAACAGCTCCTGGAACTTTGTGGTAGCTTCATATTTCAGTGTTACCCTGGCTTGACTTTTGGATGTCATGTTATTATTCAGGTATTTGGCTGATCCATCAACCTTTATCAGTCCAAATAGTAAACTTGCCTTCAGGGACTCATCAACATTTAGTGCTGAATATTTGTCCTCAGATGACTCAGATGCAACTATCTCAAAGTCACTGTAGTACTGTGGTCTCTCTCCGATATGTTTCGATAGATCCTCATGGTCCCACAGTGAAATGGCTGCAGGAGAAGAAAAAAACTGAGTTCAGCAGAGTTAAAACAGCTTTAGTTTTCCTATTTATGAACTTGAAAATATATGTGTGTCTTCTAATTATAGACCTGTTTCCTCTCTCTCTAGAGCTGGAAATAAAAATTGACACAATAGTTGTCCCTTGATCTAAAAAAACTGATTACAATTTATAATAATTTCACGGCTTTCTACTGAACAAATCAAAAAGATGCCATTAGAGGGGTTATACATTCATTGCTTTGTAGCTGAAAAATACACATTGACAACCTCAGTGAGGATAAGTAGGGTTAAGCCAAAGTATGAAAACCCTTGGAAGATATGTTCTGGTGGAGAAGTTTTTGCTACATACTGAGATAATATTTCTAAATAAATAATTCTGGAAAAAAAATATTTTACCCCGCAATTAAAAGCAGCAAGCCAAACCTCTTCTACACACTGATGAAGTAACATAGATATAGATCTGATTTACAGGGCATCCAATATAAAAGTCAATTCAAAATATTAATGAGCTTTGCTAGCAATTTCCTGTCAAGGATCAATAAAGTACTATTCTAAAGATGAGGCAGGTATGAGGAACATAATGAAATTCCACACAGAACAAAATAAGTGCTTGGGCAGCAATCCCTGATGCTAAATCACAAATTCTCAATTGATAAGATGAATAGGTCAAAAAGGCTGTTGTTATACAGTTTTTCCCAGAAAAAACTGCCACAAGAGATAGTAGTTGTAAGATTTGAATAGATTCATTGAGGCCTACCGACTAAATTTCTTGGAGATTAACATGGACTGGTTTGGACCTATATTGAGTGATACATGCAGACCCGACACAACACTGCCTGATTCCTCAGCCAAGGCTAAAATGTTTTTGATGAATATGTGACTAATTAGTGAATCTAGATTGAAACTGCTAATAACTGAGATAATGGTTAAACAAAGCCGTGTAAAGCAGTAATACTTATGTGTTCTGAATTAGTCCCACCACAGAAAAATGTGAGCCACCAGAGTCAGAGTCAAGTTCAGAGCCTGAGGACAATTTGTTATTGATTTGGAGAATGTGTAGATTCCAGTTTTGTTGATCAAATGACCTGTCTGTCTTCAAGGACTCAAGAGTTGCACTGTTTATACAGTCATATTACTGAGATTTATTAATATAGGAAAAAAAGGATTAACAATGTCACACTAATAATAAACTAACTGTGCTAGTAATAAAAGTGTATTATTATGGAAACAAGTGTGTTTCTGCCTTACTCGAATCAATTTGATCTCTTGTCTTCAAGAGGACACACACACACACACACACACACACACACACCGAGACAGAGTAATGTCGGCAGGACGGAGGGTGAAGGCCTCATTCAAAAGTGACAGTGGATTATTGGTGAATTCCTGTTGTCTCAGATGAAAATTGGTAAAACTAAGTTACACAGTCACTGCAGAGACGGGTGTTAGTGGTGTTCCTCAGCTCTCCATCACCGTGGTTCTTCACTAAATTAATCCACCTCCTTTTAATGCCTTTGAAAATTTAAAACAATGATTAGGACGATTTAGACGGGTTAAAAACATATATTAGTGATTATCTGGGTAAAGATTATGTTTGATTTAGTTTTGTATAAGCCAACAGCAATGCTAGTAGACATGATGACTGTTACTTATAGTACAAGACAGCAATTTTTACAAATACACTCAAGGCCAAACATTTGGAAGCAAGTTTCTGTTCAGAATGCCTTTCTTTAAAACGGCCTACAAAAAAACTTTATTGGCTACGCTGTCAACTCCAGGCACAAACACCTTTAACAACTTTGAGGAAAATGTTGTGGACAAATGGTCTTTTCTGTATCATTGTTGCCTGTGATATTCATGTAAAACAGACACTCTGATTCACTTGAGACTCTGTTTACCATCCATACATATTTCCTCACAACCTTTCACAGCAACGCTTTGATGTAGTCAGATGGCAATAAGTCCAAATGGGGAGCAAAATAGTCAAAAAAACAAACAACCCCTCTCTAACCAGATATCTACTAGTTCATCGTGACTAGCATACGTTACGCTTCATCACTGAAATAACAGTGGACTTAAACACACACCAGTGTGAAACCAGGACAACTCTCAGTGAACACTTAGGTTTGATACTTTATTATTATGATATTTTGCAGTGTTTGGTTGGTTACTGGCAAAGAGCCTGTGACTGCAGTAACAGGTCAGTTCATAGAGAATCTCATCACTTTTCAAAGCTAATCGTGATCATGATGTTCATGCACTTAGGCAAACTGGATATCACAGCTGTACTCAGTTTTATTTCAGTCATCACAGTTGGATTTACTTCACTGCTTTGAGTTTCTTATTGGACGCCTGTATTCCCAGTACAATCGTATTTGTTGTCGATTGTTTATTGGAGAAAACACGTCAACATAGAAATAATGCAGTTATTGAGAGGTGACACTGTTTTGAACTGTTATCTGACCTTCAAGTGATACTGTACAGAGGTTTATTTGTGAACCACACACATTTATTCTCTCTCACACACACACCTCTTCATTCACCCCAGCATTCTTCAAACCCAACTCAACCTCTGCAGCATTTTAATCAGATGTACCACCACAGTGGCTTCTAAGCTTGTTTCCTACCAGCCAACCAGTCATTCAGCAATATCTGCTTTAAAAACTAGAACTCAAGAGACCTGTGTGTAGAATGAGTTTCCAAGTGCCATCACCCGTCTAACCCTTCTATCTTTTCAACCTTTATACAGGCAAAGTTGGGTGGAGACAGGCCTCAGATTCCCCAGAACAGAACAGGTTTTGCTCCTCTGCTGGAGGAAACTGTCACTCTGACAGACAGATACTGGTAAGAAAAAGAAGAGTATTATAGTGGAAAGGTTGTTGGGTTGGTACAATGTCACAGTCAGATGTTGAGTACTTTTCCTCATGTCAATGATCTGATTACTTCTTCCACCACTGAAAGTCAAACAATAGCACAAACACACTAACAGATGGAGGCAGTGATATTCCAGTTCACGTGTTCTCCTCAGTAAAAATCATTTTTTTGTCAGTGGAGTCTGGTAGCGATTGCCCAGTGAACTGTTCTTCATTATTAATGCACCCATTCCAAAGATTTTTGTCCCTATTAATCATTTACATGGAAAAATAAAGTCCAAATTCCAAAACACCAGAGTTATCCTTTCAGTTGTCAACATATTTTGTATGTCACACAACATAATATTTATTTGCCATATTTTCCACAGGACATTTCAGTCAATGATGTTTTCATGTCCCAGCCAACAACAGGATACGGGCCAAAGTCCAACATGTACTGGCTAACATAAACTCTGGGTTCTGGTAGGATTTCTCCCTCTGTTACGTGCACACCATACACTGTCTGGGCGCTGCACTTCTGAGTTCCACCTTTTGCGTTCCCTCAACATTATGTTATCAATGAACATTTAGAAAATCCATGTTTGACATTTGTGAATTGATTTCTTCCTCACCCGTACTGTGTATGTTAGCCTTCAAAATGTATTTTACACCCATAGTCAATCCAGCAGTACAAATATGGAAACACAACATTAAAAGAACACATTGTAACAGTGTGATCTGTTATTACTACATCACCAAAATCTAAACTTCACCATACACCTCATTTTATACTGTTCTCAGTGTGAGCTTTAGAAAAGCCACTCTCCTGATAATCACCTGTGACAGAGTGCTCACAGAAACATGGACAATATACATGAGAGCTTTTGATTTTAGGAGGAAGTGCAGTGTACCTACCAGGTAGGAATGCAGGGTACTATCCGCTGAATATTTCCTCATTCCTTTTCAGAGGAACATTCTGCTTTATTGAGCTGAGGACACCTGTCATACAGTACCTGCCTGACAGGATCATTTTGTTGGTGCATCTTTCTCTGTTTCCTCCATCTCTCCCACATTTTCTCATTGTCATTGATATGACTTTGGTGATGGCCTACAAAAAAACTTTATTGGCTACGCTGTCAACTCCAGGCACAAACACCTTTAACAACTTTGAGGAAACTGTTGAGGACAAATGGTCTTTTCTGTATCGTTGTTGCCTGTGATATTCATGTAAAACAGACACTCTGATTCACTTAAACTCTGTTTACAATCCATACATATTTCCTCACAACCTTTCACAGCAACACTTGTAGTCAGATGACAATAAGTCCAACATTGGGCGGTTAGCACTGTTGCCTCACAGAGAGACGGTTCCGGGTTCGAGCCCGAGGTTTTTCTGTGTGGAGTTTACATGTTCTCTCTGTGCCTGCGTGGGTTCTGTCTGGGTTCTCTTCTGGGTTAGGTGGACAGACATTAAGTTGGAAACAGACTGAAGACTTGGACTTGACTCAGACTATCTACAACAATAAGACTTCTTCTCTGCCTTTGATATTTGATTGTTGCTTATCTAAAAAACTAACATGAAAACAAGGCCAGTTCCTCCTTTTTTCACCACCACCTGCCTGGACTATTGAAATAAGTCTTTCTATCAAAAGTACTTAAACCACCATAAAGTGTTTCAGTCAGGTGTTCTCCCGTGAGCCTCCAGGTCTCTGAACTCTACTGGAGGATGAACATGATTCTTCCTAAAGATATTCTCTCCATTGGTGTTGAGATGATGGAGGTGGAGAGATCGGTCTGAAAACATCTCCCACAAATGTTTAACTGAGATCAGGCCACAGCATCTGATCCACATCATGTTCATCCTTATCAAACCATTCAGTGTTCTCCTGAACTCCACTTCCACCTCTGACTGTCCTCACACTGATATTTGTGTTTCTTTCTGTGAATTCATACTGATATCACGTGCTGTATGTTCAGTGATTAGAACAGAACCAATCTTTGTTTTCACTGCACTGAAGCTCCTGTGTCACCTCATAATAATCATTATATGATGGAAACAGGTGTGAATGTTATTTGATGGTTTAACAAATCACAAATGATTTGTGATTTGATTTGATGAGCAAATCAAAGGACACGTCAGATAAGACTGAGGATGTCATGTGGGGTCAGTTTATACACAACCTGTGAGTCAGTCAGTCAGTGTTGGACATGTTGGTGTTGAACCCAGTCAGTCAGAGCATTGTGAGGATTTAATGTGGTTTGTTCTACAAACAGCCTCAGATCAGACTGTGACAGCTGTCACTTTAAACTCTCTTCTTCTGACTGAACAAAGGTTTAACTTTTCTTATCTCAGCTGATTCTTTTCTGCTGTTTAAACCCAGTTACAGGGACTTCATGATGCTGGTGTTTTCTGAGTCCTCAGCTGAACGACATGAGGAACTGTTAATGAGGTTAACAGCTGGATGAAGCCTCAGTCTGTGTCCTGGTTCAGGTATTTTGATCCTGTCAGAGGATCAGACTGAGCTGGACCTCTGTACATGACAGAAGAAGGAGAGGTGCTGCCCTCTGGTGGACTCATTCAGTCACCTGTGCTCTGGGTTTCAGCTTCAATGGGTTTGAGTTCAGTTCTACAGCAGCTGCTGATTCCAACAGAGACACAGAGTCTAAAGCTGGTCCTGACTCTTTAAGTCATTTACAGAAGCAGAGCTTCAGGGTGAACATGGGTTCATGTCAGTGTCCTCTGAGGGGAAAACAAACGCTCACACTTTGTTCTCTGTACAGTCTCCTGCTGAAGGCTGTGGTCAGCACTTTTCAGTTTCCTGTCAGGTAGAGCGCCTCCTGCTGGTCAACACATTTAATCACAGAGTCCAACAGATGATTTGCTGCTGAGCTTTAGGACAATGATCCTTTAACTCTGACGTCTGAAACATACGGTAACAGAGAAAAGGCTGATCACAGCATCAGTCCAAACTGTGAGTGTTTCATCTGTTAGAACGAAGACTCAACCAGAGAACCTGGAGGACACTAACACTACTAACACTACTACTACTACTGCTACTAGTGACGTGTGGTGAGGTTTGTGGCTGGTGAGGCACTGACTCTTTCAGAGTCACATTTACAAATATATGCACCCAATGTATTTGCCAACTACCAATTGTGTTTCATATCTCATATCAACATTCTTTCCATACACATAGCAGGTACATATTGGGCAAAGGAAGAATGTAAAATGTATAGCGGTTCAGTATGCCTCCCAAAAAACACCAAGGTGGATGCTACAGAGAGCTATAACAAGCGACACAGCACCACAGCGTTGGTTGTCTATTATTTATTACTTCACGTTTTGATTCAAAGTCCAATTTTGAGAAATTTTTGAGCTGAGATATTACATCCATTTTTGCAGTCAGTCAGAGCAAAACATAAAATAACAGACTCCTATTGAACTTTACTTGACTACGTAGAAGAAGAGCAACCACTGAACAAGAATAAACGTGAGCTCACATACGCCCTCTTCATTGCAGCAGAGCTACTGCCTGCCTCACCTTATGTCTTTTCAGTGCGGCTTTATGTCAGATCCTAACACTAAATAAGTGATATACGTGAAATACATTACCTATTATATGGAAGGTGAGGACATATAATAAAAATGTCTACAATGTATAAAAACATTTTAATAAAGCATTACATTGGTAGCATACACTGAGTAAGCAAAAGGCACGCGCTCAACCCAGTTTACAAGGGATTGCGCAATCTGACGTGAGGCACAGCTCGGTGCTGCCTCACCTCGCTGCCTACGCTGTAATTTAACAGGAAATACGCAAAATACAGCGATTTTGATTATAAAAATGATTGAAATTATTTGAATCATACAGAAATTGCATTTATAGCACAGATCAGTGGACAAATATTTATTTTAGCATTAGTATACATCTCATGATGGCAGGTGAGGATGATGACTGCCTCCCCTGACCACACGTCCCTGACTGTTACTACTACTACTACTACTACTACTGCTACTACTACTGCTACTACTACTGCTATTGCTATTACTACTGCTACTGCTACTGCTACTACTACTGCTACTACTACTACTACTGCTACTACTGCTACCGCTGCTACTACTACTGCTACTACTACTACTACTGCTACTGGTACTACTACTGCTACTGCTACTACCAGCAATGCTACTGCTAAAACAAATGATACAAAACACATCAGTGGTAAATAAACACACAAACGAGAGAAGAATTCAGAGCTGTACTAAACTCACAGTGACTAACAGATGACAATAATTCAGAGAAATGAGCCTTTGGTCTTTAGATAAAGACAGAGTTCACCTGTTATCACGACACAAAGACAGAGATTCAATATTCACAGGATGGAACTGAAATATAATGATCAGCTAGTGATGGACCTGAGCTGGACCTGAGCTGGACCTGAGCTGGACCTGGAGCTCAGCTGGACCTGGATCCTGTTTGGCTGCACTGAGTGAACAACTAAACAACACAGCCCACATCTTCACCATGTGTGGTGCTGCTCCATCCTCTGGTCAGCTGATAGACTCAATCAACTCACCTCATTGATGACGTGGTCCTCTGGGATCCTGGAGGAGCAGGTGGATCAGGATCAGGATCCTGTGCATGTGTAGAAGTAAACGTGCTTTACATTGGACCAGTGGTCTAACTGTTAGCACACATCTAAAGAGCTAACGGCTAAAAGCTAACAACTGAAAACGTCACTCTGTTCCAGCATCAGAAATAATGTGGATGATGTTTGCTGACGTCTGTGATGTGTAGAGCATCGTCTGATGTTACTGACCTTTACAGTCACAGACAGCAGGCGTCTCTGGCTCTGCTCTGACAGGTGGATTTGATTTGTTCTCTGGACTCTGCAGCCATGTTTTCCAGCTGTGGTTCAGACTGAGGAGCCCACAGATCCAAGACCTGGGAGCAGACAACCACATGATGTTATTCATACAAACACAGGACTCACCTCCTCCTGTCTGCTCCTGGTTATTGTGGTGAGAGTCACAGACCTGCTGCTCAGAGTGACACTGACACCTAGTGGCCACTTTATGCATAACAGCTCTATTTATCTGCTCAAAGGAAACATATTGAACGAAGCCGGCCGTCTTCAATCCAGAGAATAACCACTCTGCATCAACACTGTTTGATTCATTTCAACCCAGTCAGTGAAAACAGAGTTCACACAGAAACCCTGTGACAATCACACACTGCACTGTGCTTCACAACTCAAACATGCAGGGCCGTTTCTAGCTCTGTGGGGACCCCATGCAAGATGCTGTGTGGGGCCCCTAGTTTCCCAGACTATGATGGAGAGAGTCCTAATCCCTCAGATGATCCATGAACACACCACACTCTGTTACAGGCCAAAGTCATGATAACCTGTCATATTAAAATGAAACATCTTCTTCAGTTCAGCCACTCAAGCAAGAAAACAACAATCGTCCATACGTCAGTAAATAAACTGATACTGAGTGGTTTTAAAAAAGCAACTCCAGTTTCCACAGCAACACAAGTTCCCACACCACAAAACAATAATAAAGGACAGAAAGAAAGAAAGTGGAAATAATCAACAACAGGTCTAATATTTATTAGTCACTTCATAAATAACCAGTGTTGTTTCTAAAGCAGCAGCACACTTCTAATGAGAGGCCGATAAAATACACAGTACACTGAAGAAATGAATCATTAATAATCCTAAAGAAATGTGAAGAGGCAAACAACGTGAGACAACTTCAACTGGACGAAGACACAGCAGACACCAACAACAAACAAACAATGACAACAAGAACAACAGCAAGAATCATCAACAACAACAACGACAGGAACAACAACAAACAACAGCAACGACACCAACAGTCTCAGGACAGCACAGTCCATTCACATGTGACATGTTCATTTTCTTCAGTCCTTTCATGAAGCAAACACTGAAGCTGGTTTATGAGAATACAAACCCTACTCTGAGGCTAGCTGAGCGAGCTAGCAGGACAAATTAACCCCTTCAGGAAAACCACATCACTAACAAACGCCTCACCTCCATCCTCTGACTTTCTTTTTCGGTCCCAGCAGGATAACTTCTGTTTGACGCCGTTTCACATCCACATCCTCACTGACGGGAATGATGGCTACCTGTCAAGCATTCCCATCATACCTGTCGGCTGACGTCACTCACTGCGCGACAGTGGAGTCCAACGATTTTGACTTAATTATGTCAGAAAACCTCAAAGCACAGCTTCTCCCTGCGGCTCATTTTCTTCTTGTTTCCTACATTTATTTTGAAGCCTATAAGAGATAAAGACAGGTGGGTTTAATTCTCCTCAGGTGAGGCTGAACATTCAGCTTTGAGGCCCCCTAGTGGCTGGAGGGTTAACCTCTGCTAACCTGCAACATTACAAATAAAATGACTGAATAATAACTGATAATAATATCGATAACTTTAAAACAGTAAAAACAAAAAAAAAAAACAAATAAAAACAGTCCTAAAAACACTGAAATGTCTTTGACTGAAACAGACAACATGAATAAAGATCCATGAATCAATAATGTTCAGTTCTGTCTGTGACCTTGTTCAGCTTCACCTCTTTAAAGGATTGTTCCATCTACCCAGAGTTTTAAACTGGATTTCACTCAGTCACCAAACAGCTCGTCATTTCTTCAGCTTCAGCAGATTCATCAGTTTTAAATCAGTGTTAACCATCAGGTGGAAAACCTTTGAATGAATCAGAAAAACATAGAAAACACTGATGTTTTAACCAGTGCTGTCGATGCTGCTTCATGTCAACACCAGAGAAATATACATCCATCTGAAAGTAAACTCATCACTTCATTTATACAGTTTTTAACCTCATGTCAAATAATGTATTTCATCTGATTTTTACATTCTCTGATTCTGTTTATGTCAGTTAATATGAACTAATGAAATCTTTTCATATCATCTTTTAACTGCTGTGAAAAACATAATAACATGAACTTTTTTAATCATTGTTTAACTCGTCATGGTTCTGACCAAAAGGGAAATAAAATGTAAAGTTCAGCTCAGTCATCTTGTCATCAAGCACCACATCTTATCTTATTAACAGCTCAGACATTAAAGGGTTAAATCTAACAAACCAGGTGTAACCAGGAAACAGACTCACAGCTGAAGTTAGTGAAACTCCAGCTGCTGTCAGCAGCAGAAACAAACGTCAAACATCACCTCACACTGAGATGAAACATTTAATCCAACACACAGGCAAACAGTCAACAGTGTCATGTACAGAGTCCAATCTGAGCCATCAACAGCTGGAGGAGCTGGGTCTCCAGTCGCTGCTGTTAAACCACCACAGAAGAAGAAGAGGAGGAGGAGGTCATTAACAGAGCTGCAGTCAAAGATCAGACGATGGGAAACCATGTTTCTGTTTGAATGTTTTAATGTGAGGAAGGTTCAGATCTGATGTTTATTCTCTTCATGGATGTCAGAGTTTATTCATCCTCAGCTCAGCAGATAAAACTTTGATTATTTGTTTATGTGCAGACTGAAAATGTGAATAAAAAGAGGAAAGACACTCAGTAACTATAGAGCAGAAATACAGTGTGAAGCAGCTGTGATCAGTGATATTAAATCAGATTCACTCAGGAGAAGGTCAAACTGTGTTTCTCTGTTTCTGTCATTGATCACTAACATGAATCTCACCATCCTGCTGCTTTCTTTACTTCATTGTTTGTTGCTTTTTGTTCCACATCCAGACCAGAAAGTCACCAAGGCCGTCTGCCTTTACTGTGTTTGTACACCTCATTTTGAATTTGTTCAAATGCCTGATCATTCCTGTCACATCTCAGTAAGCCCGGCTGAGTCTCATGGAAGAGAACATGAACCTCAGAGACGACGTTTCGATACTTTTCACACCATTTTCTTCCATCAGGTGAATAGTCGACTTCTCTGGTGTGATGCATCATCACTAAGATGACAGGTTTCTGACTCTGAGACACTGAGAGACAGAAATATGAGGACAGAGGTTAGTGATGAACTTCATGTGAAGACAAAGAGAATATTACCCTTTAATGTCTTCATGTGTCCACTGTGTTATCTTCACTTATTAAACATGAAAACTGTCCTGTGTCTGCAGAGCAGTGAAGAGAAATGTTTCTGCTGCTAAATCTGGAATATGTACTGAAACATTTTTACCACAAGAGGGCGACGACATTTTAAGAAAATGAAACAGTCTGACGTGACAACAACATGAGAGAAAAAACAGTGACTGAATGAATGAGCTGTGCACATTTCACTATAAGAACAAGTGGAAACACGTCTGATCATTACCTTCCTCACGTCTCATGGCTGCCTCCACATCTGATCCAACACGAGACGTGATTGGACAGAAGACAATGATGACGTAGCAGTCCTGAGGATCTGTGGTCACCTCCATCAGTGTTGCTGTCCATCTTTTATTCTTTACTTGCTCCAGTATGACGTCATCAGCACCAAAGGTTTTACCAGTGACAACACTGTAGAGCTTCACTTTATAGGTACAGCATGAATATGACGATGGAGATTTAGCTGCTGAAAGATGAACAAACTGTTAATGTTTATACATTTACAATAATAAAACTGAAATCCTAATGATCCTCTCTGAAGATCGACTGAACATTCCCACAGACCTGCACAAAGAACGGTGTTATGGGTAACCACAGAGCTCCACATAAACAGACATCTGTAGAAGAACTGTGATCAGAATCAGTGTCCAAATGTTTAAAAAATATCCTGATGTTAACATCTTAATCCCTTAATCCCCGTTTTCTCTCTGGTTCTGCTGCCTGCTGTCGACCTCTGCTGCTCCCTGACTTCACGTCCTGTTTATCTCTGCCGGCTTCAGTCTGCTGATCCTGAATAAAGCTGAACCTTTTCTCTGAGCTGAGACCTGCTGGACTCCTGACCTGACCGTGGTCATGAATTCAGTGTAAATATAACAGAGTATTCAGAGGAGTGGTGTGCTGGTTTCTCAGTGATGAATAAATGAATAAATAATGTGATAACCTTTGTTAGATTTTTGAGGTTTGAAATGTTCCTTCAAACTCTTCAGATGTTCCTTCATATGACCTACGAGGTCCACCAGATGTTCAGAGTTTTCTGGGATCTTTTTCATGTCGTTCACCAAACGTTCAGCAGCTGCAGGGAAAACAGACAGAGAGTGTTAAAGTTTTACATGGTATGATCAGAGAAGTCCTGATCAGGTTCAGATCGGAGTCCTTTAATACAGAGACTCTGCTGACAGAGACTCTGATACTGAATCCATGTAGATTCAGTCTGTCTGTGAGGAAACAGCTGTAGAGACTAAACCATCAGCTCTCTGATCCAAACTGAACGTCCTGATTCAAAGCTACAAAACTGATCAGTTTAACTGATTGATCTGATCTGGATCAAAGTTCAACTCCTGAAACTGACCTGAGATCAGCTGATGGTGCATTAGAGAGGAGGTCTCACTCTGTAGCAGTTGTTGAAATATAGAAACACTAATGTATGGTGGTGTCACAGAGTGAGGCTTCTTCCATCATAAAAAATCTCTGACTGAGTTCACAGTGATCCTGATCCTGAGGACTAATCAGGAGATCTCAAGCTGTTTTATCAAAATAACATGTTAGAACAATAAATGTAAATTATTGTACATACATGAATACAGTTGATCTGGTATCAAGCCTCTCAGTTCCTGTAAGACCTCGTCCAGGTTCACTTGGTCCTCACTCAGTGACACCCAGTCCTGAAGACATGAAGACATGTAAACATTGGAGGTCACAGACCAGAACACTGTAACTGTTTTACGTATGGATCATTAAAGTCTCCAGAGCTCTGACTGATGGAGGTTTACTGCAGATGAAGGTGGAGGAAGGACCAGAGAGCCTCTATTGATCAGTACAGAAATCAATCAGATCAATCAGCTGAGGTCCAGACAGGCTGGTACTCAAGACAGTTCAGTTCAGTCCAGACCAGGTCAGAAGAACCAGAACCAGGTCCAAGTATCAACTCTGGTCTTGGTCCTAGTCTGTTTAAAGAAGATGTTCCCACGTTCAGACACGTTAGTCCTGTTTCTTCACCTCTGTTACAGACTGTAAACTCTGTTTCTGAACGTTCATGTTTCAGATTCTCTCTGATCCCACAGCTCAGTAAAAGCCTGACTCTCACTCTCACCTCTCCACAGGTCCTGTTCTGGTTGGAGGAGGCTGGCTGATATTTATCTGTGACCTCCACCCCAGCATCAACTGGCACCTGAATGTTGCTCCCACATTTTGGACACTCCACTGAGAGTGTCTGATGGTCTGAGTCTGACTCCTGTGGACAGAGAGAAGTGATTCAGGACAAAGGACTTAGACCAGGTGTGTATGTGTATGTGTGTGTGTGTGTGTGTGTGTGTGTGTGTGTGTTGGACACACAGGTGAACCATGGCGACTGCTTCACCTGGTTGAGCAGCTTCTGGATTCAGAGCTGCTGCAGTAAACATACACATTACATTTCTGTTCAATGACATATCCCCACTCGTTTCTGATGCAGAAGAAGGTTTGATTCATCCATCCATTATCTATATCACTTATCCATAAGGGTCATGGGGGATGGAGCCAATCCTAGCTGACATGGGGGGGAGAGGTGGGGTACATCCCGGACAGATCAACACTCAACACTACCAATCGCAAGTCAACCCAGAACTTATTTTGTCATTCCAGTACGGAGTCCATAATAAAAGTAATATAGTAAAGTAATATAATAAAGTGTTAATACTTCAAGTACGAGTATCTGACTGCTCTTAGTTACAGTACATGAGTAAATGTAATCAGTTACTTTCCACCGCTGAGGAGTGAAACAAGTTTTCTTACAAACAGGAAGTAAACTCACCTGTGTGTCGCCATCAGGATTTGATGATGTCGTCTCCATATCATCTGGTGATCGGTCATCTGGATCAACAGAGGTACCTTCAGCTGTGGACACAGGTGTGACGTGTGATTACAGAAGTTCACCCTGTAAGCAATAACGCTGCTCATGATCCAACGATGCCTGAGGTATTAATCAGTAAATATGGTGTGTAAGCAACAGTGGAAAATTACTGGATGAGACCTTTAAATACAGATACCCGGTCTAAACACAGAGCATGTGCTGCTCGTAGGGTCCACGATGAGATGGGGGCCTCATTTCATGTGAGGCCGTCGCTCAGATACCTGCAAGTCAAATCAGCTGGTCTCAGGTCTGTCAGCTATGATATCGCACACATTGCTGCAATGATTGACAATCAACACCTGATCAATCACTGATCAGAGCAGGACACTACTGCATAAGAAGACACGTCGTCTGAAAGACATTAATAAAAGACAGTAAAAGGGGTTTCAGCAGCTCAGTCCAACTCAGACAGATTCACAGTGTGTGTGTGTGTGTGTGTGTGTGTGTGTGTGTGTGTGTGTGTGTGTGTGTGTGTTGGGGGGGGGTCATGATTCCTGATTGAACACAGATGGTTTCTGTTGTCACTGATTTCTCAGGATGTCCTGGCTTGTACGGTCATTAACGAGGCCAAACATCATTTTCCTGGGAAATGTTTTGATGAGGGTGATCCAGGGAGGGGGTCTGTTCTGCTGGATGACAGTTTGGTTTGGTGGTCTCTATCTCAGCCACAGGTCGCTGACTGAAGTCATCAACGCCACTTTCACATCAACCTGAAAGGTTGAGGTCAACTGAATTCTCAAAAGGATTAAAGAGCATCTGCACCTGAATTCACCTGTGGGTTCAGACGCTCTGTTCAGGAAGGTAAATGAGAGAAGAGGGGTCCGTATGTGACCACACTGAGGTCCCACTTCATTTCACCTCAGCAAGACACACAGTGTCTGTACCTGATGTTCAAAGCTCTGAACAGTCAATCTGTCCTGTGAGAATCACTTCAGTCTTAAAGAGAAAAAACCTCCAGACACAAACGTTGGACACTCATCCAGTCTCACAGCCTCTAACTCTAACACTCTGAGTGTCAGCACTGTTTACTGAGTAATGTGATCAGAGGAATCCTCACCTGAGTGCTGCTGTCTCCTCTTCATCCTCTCTCTGTCGCAGCTCTGCAGAGAAGTGGAAACAAACATGAGCCACAGACTCTTTATATAAGGGTCCTCCCTCTGTTATCATTGGCTGATTCCTGTTTCATGTGACTTTGAAGAAATCACACAGCTTCTCTCAAACCATGACTTGCAAGAAATCAATGTCCCCACAAATATAGGTGAACAAGGGAGCGTGTGTGTGTGTGTGTGTGTGTGTGTGTGTGTGTCTGTGTGTGTGTGTGTGTGTGTGTGTGTGTGAAAGCCAGAGATGTTTCTACGAAGCGATGGATTTATTTTAAGTCACATGGTTTGTAGAGAGGGAGGAACCTCGATATAAAACCAGTCTGATTTCACTGTTCTCCACTTTGCTGCAGAACTACAACAGGAGGAGGAGGAGGATGGCAGAGCGACGCCAGACGCAGTAAGGATGTTTCTCTTCTCATTATTCACTTTATTCAGTTTACTCAGTGAGGTGTGATGACTGATGGACTGTTGTTGTTGATCACTGCAAACATGGTTCTACTCTGTTTAGACTGAAGTGAGATTTTGTTTGAAGACGAGTCAGATAACAGATCATTATGTGCAGTGTGTCTGTACCACCTCAGAGCTGAGTTACATGACTGCTGCTGCTGCTTCACAATAAAAGCTTTCAACAGGCAACAGACACAGAGGCTTTTTATTGTGAAGCAGCCAGAGGAGACGTGATGCAGTGCTGATTGTCCCTGATCATTAAAACTACAGTCAGATCGAGGGTCAGGAGACAGGTCAGTGTTTGAACAGATTCAGAATCAGTTAGTAACTAATGAGAGTCACTGTTTTCTAACCAGCAGTCTCAGCTGTTGGTTTACACACTGTTCATTCAGATGTCAGCTCTGGAACATGTTGTACATGATCTTCTTTATGTCGTCTTTTCTCTCTACAGGGAAATCCTGGTGGTGGCCATTCATTGAGTCTGAACCTGGTAAGGGCCACATCAGGTGATGCTGGTGCTGCAGCGTTTCTCTCTAACTGTAAACTTTGATTTTAGAAACTCAAACAAGAAAATTCAGCAGAAACTCAACAGAGTTTAAACTCTGAGTCAGTGTTACTCTGCAGTATTTTCATTTTACTTTGTGTTCAGACTTCACACCATGTTTACATGTTTCCTACATGTTTTTCTTGTAGAACCTGAACCTACGCCTTCTCCCAGTAAGATATGAAGTCTTTTTCCTGATTTCTCATTATTAAGACACAGTGATGATCTGTGTTGATGAACTTCTCCTCAAACATTTCCTCATTTCTTTTCAGCTTTTAAGGAACCCTGGAGGAAAATATCTTGGGGGTGAGTTTACTGACCCATGCTCAGTGCTCAGTGTTTCCCCTGTTGGCCCATATTGTGATGACGTCTGTAAAACTGTTGAAACTCTCTTCTCCAACAGTTTAACAGACGTCTCTGTTATGATGGAGTTTTAGCAGTGAGGCTGAGTGTTGGCTCAGTGTCCAGCTCTCCATCACACCTCCATGGTGGTGACTCTGTAAAAGACCCTAAACTTTCCTGACACCACACAGAGTCCTGCAGCCAGATGAGACTAAAACTGCATTTTAACACTCCACCACTCATTGGACCTGTCAGTGTGGAGGATGGTATATAAAGAGAAGAAGTGCAGTTTTACCAGCTGTCTCCAACTGTTAACACATAACACACTGATTAATGTCTACACCACAACAAACTGCCTCCATCTCGACCAGCGAATACACTTCAGTTTATCCACAAACCTGACGGCCATGTTTGTTTGTTGATCTCTTCAAACCAGTCAGCAGGTGTTACACCATGAAGAGTGGCCACAGGGGGGCGCTGTTGCATGGATGTCACCCTGTGCTTGTGGTTGTTGCTCTTAGTGTGATTCAGTCTTTAAAACAGGTGAAAGAAAGATAATGCACAACAGCATTGAGATGCTGAGTATTTCTGTTTAGCACAGAGTCACAGTTTCTGATGATTTTCACTCTGTTCTGCCACATTCAGCCTGTACCTGGAAATAAATACGTCACTCAGTATTTGGTCAGGTGCTTTGTGTTGAGTGACGGTCATCAGACAGTGTGACCTTTCTGTGGCTAATGTCAGGTATTTAACTTTCTCTCACCTGTTTCAAAGACTGACTGACTTTAATCCTAATGAACATCTGAGCAACAGCACCCCCTACAGTCTCACAGTTTCAATCACATTTAAAAAATAATTTAAAAGGTAAGTTTTCAGTTACAGTTTTCTTTCATGATACAAACAGAAATTATTTGATTTGTGTTTTTTAAAATCAAATAACCCTTTGGTCTCATTTTTAAAAACTTTAGTTTCTGAAGGAAACTTTAAAAACCAAAAAGTGCACACTGTTTTACTTTAACCTTTCTTTAGTTTGGTCATTTGTTTTGTTTTTGTTTATTTTGTTTTACTTCATTTTATTTGCTGCATGTCTGTGTTATCAATGCAAGCTGATAAGTTGTTAAAATGATTCATTAAATCTGAAATATCCATTTTTTAACAGAGAGAAACAGAGGGATCTTCAGTATGTGCAGGAGTACAGGCCTGAAAACGGAGACATTAAACATCTGCGAATTCTTCTGTACGGGCTGTCGGAAGGCGGAAAGTCCAGCTTCATCAACTCTGTCAGCACCGTCATGCGAGGCAGGACAACTATTCCTGCTGCAGCCAGTGCAACCACCTCTGACACAAGCTTCACCAGACAAGTAAGAAAACTTTAGATTTGTGTAGCGACATCAAGCATGGCATCTGTGATCAGGCTGTTAAAGAGTTCATGTTAGGTCAAGTCAATTTTATTTATATAGCTCCAATTCACAACGGAAGTTATCTGGAGGCTCTGTACATATAGAGCAGGTCTAGACCGTACTCTTTATCTTATAAAATTTACAGAGAGAGACCCAACAGATCCACCATGAGCAGCACTAAGCAGCTGTGGCAAGGAAACACTTCTCCGCAGAACCGGACTCAGGGTGGGCGAGAGGGGGTGGGGGATGGGGTTAAACATGGTGAGGGAGAGGTAAACAGACATGAACCAGAGACCGCATCAGGGTACAAGTAAGAATAAAATCTAAAAAAGATGGCCTGAATCCCCATCCTGGTTTCCCATCATCCAGTGATAAGAAACCAATACAGAGGAACCTTTCATCCCCAAACCAGATCACCCATGTGCACACTGAGGAGTACATGACCAAGTCAAAGGTCAAATGACCAGTTCAGAGGATCAACTCTAACGGATGCGGGCCATACTGACTGTAGGAAGAACAAAAAGGAGGCCACACAGGGCAGGTATGAGCAGACGAGCCTCCCATCTCCACCTACCACCCAACTCCCACTATCTGCAAAAGCAGGCAGAGTGGGAGGGTCATCACACGCCCTGCCTTAAGATGGAGGTCTTCAGTAGTCTGCCAACCCCATCCATCGGACATCAACACTGGAACCTGTGTCTGACAAAGGTAACACAGAGCCCACGATAATGAGTCCAGGTCCTCTGGATCTCTCAGACCACTGAAACGTACCCATCAGACACATGACCATAACCAGCGTCAGCTGTAGATCTGAGCTGTGTCGGGCAGGGAGACAGGAGCCAAGGTACAGGTGTCAGCTGGGCCACTAACTGGAGATAAGGTGCAGGTGTCAGCCAGACCGTCAACTAGAGTTCAGGGAGCGGTGACTACAGAAGAAACTCTTTGACCAAAAACCCTCACGCTGGAACAGGTCAGCTGTGGTGGTCAACACAGGGGCACGAGACTTTGATCCAAGAACTCATGTGTAAAGCCGACACAGGAAGAAACCGGATATCGACCAGGGCCCGATGCTCTGTTCTGGCTAGGACAGATAACTCAGGAACTGATGAAACTTTGACTGACCCCATGACACTGGAACAGGTGAGATGTCAACCAGACCAGGTGACACAGGAGCAGTCGACTGGGCGGTCAACAGGGCAAATGAGGCTCGGGAGAACTGAGGCTCTGAGCTGGTGGCCAGCCCGGCCTCAGGATGACTGGACAGGAAGGGTTCGACACAACTGGGCACCTGAGACTCAGGGTTGCTGGGCAGTTGAGAGTCAGACATTGAAGACAACTTAAAAACAGTTAGCCAGGGGCTGTCACTCCTCCCCCCTTAAAATCAGTGTCAGCCGACCAATCAAATTTCACCTTGGCCTTGAGCAGTTCAGACAGGGAACATGACTGTAATGAAGAAACTGCTATAATAACCAACTAAAGTTCCTTTTGGTTTGCTTGGTGGTTGATACTCAGTGACTGTCCTGACCTTCACACAATCCTGTCCCACAT
>NW_026115843.1:0-26790 GCF_001640805.2 Lates calcarifer
TTGCCACGTCAGACTGGGGTGATTTTTGTTTTTCTTTGTTTATTTTGGGAGTTCTCACCTCCTCTACGACCCATTCCCTCCACTGGTAAGCCTCAGCCCTGATTAGTCTCCCCCCCCATTTTGATTATAGTGCGTGTGTGGTGATTTTAGCATTCTGTTTATTTTGTAATAAAGTCTATTTCTCTTACCTGGAACCACGTCTCCTACCTGTTTTGTAGGACGGACCCGGGCACCTTATGGGCTCTACTGTCACCAATTTTAATTCTCTGGGTGAAATTCCCAGGGGGGCGTTGTCTGGCTACTTCTTATTCACAGTCCCCCTCTTATCGCCACATGAAGCTGAAAAGCTTTCAACAAACCCAGCTACTGAGTGAGCGCCAAGGTTGTCAGCAACTACAGAAAGTACAGTGCCCTTGACCACTTTGCCCAAACTTGGAACAAAAATACCATTATCTTCAAAGGACTTCAAATCTTTGAGCAGTGGGTCTAAAACTTTTGCGTAGCCATACTGTTTCACATCATTTGCCTTGCACAAAATGGATAAGTAAATGGAAGTCAGTGTAGATCTCAATGTGGCAGGTATATCTGCAAACACCCAGTAAACAGCTGTGACTTTATGCTTCTTTCAGGATGTTCCCAGAGGGTTGCATACTTCAAAGTCATCAATATAAAGGATGAATGGGAGTTTAAGTTCACCTTCACATAAAAAGCAGTTTTCTCTGAAATTATTTGTATCCAGAAGAGACATCAGATGGCCTTTTGTTCTTGAATGTGTCTATTGTCCACAAGTTGAGATAATAATGGAAGGATCGGTACATACTGAAATGTTTTATTCTCAGTACTATAAGTATGTACTCAACTGGTTCAGTTGGCGAGAAATGCTCCATTCTAAATTGGCTCTCCAGAACTGACTGCTAAAGGCCCATCCACTTGTAAAAGCAGCACAGACAGGGCTTAGCTGGCAAAGGTCTTTGACCAGTTCTTCTATCACTGAGTCTTCGAAAGTACAGCCATTTATTTCTCAAAGTGTTCAGTATAATTCTCTTTGATAACAGGGCCAGATGCAGATGCAGTAAGGAAAATGAAGTTCCTTTACTAGTTCATCTATGCATGTATTGGAGACACTGAAATGCTCTCCATTTTCAGGAGAAGCAACCCCACTCTCTTAGTAATTACTTTTTTCAAGTCATCCTCCTCCTCAAAGACAGAACCACAGTCATTTTCATCCTCAACAAAGTCACTTTCTTCGTCCGGCTTGTTTTGGTGTTGATGAAGAACAGTGGTCTTAAAAATCTTCCAATGTATGTAGGTTGTGTTTTCTACTCTTATGGCTGTGAAATGTTGCATATATGTTGGTCTTGAAATCACAACCCTCAAAAACACAAGGCACAGTTTCAAACTTTTGTAGATGGCTCCTAATATGTATAAAATACTCTCATTGTCAAAAGAGCATGAGTTACAGACTATGCACATGAACGAAAGGATGTTGCCTGGCTCGGTTACCTGGGAATGATGCCTTGACAAATGTGTCCTTAGTGCACCCCCGTGTCCTGAGGGTGCAAGGACAATCTGCATAGAGACAGGGTATGGAATGGACTCGACCAAAATGCCCATGTATTAGTCGGCTGTACTTCAACAGGTCTGATCTTTTTGATGTTGTGAAGTTACACAGCTTGCATTTCCAATTCATTTTGCCATAACTGGGGCCTTTGATTAAGGTAACTACACCTTTAATGTGATTTATTTTATTTAGAAAATTTGCATACCTTAAGTCAATGTGGGTGGGTGGGTTATCCCCAGAACTGGTAACAACAGGGTGGTCTATCTTTGAGTGTCGGCTTGAGGAGGACAGATTAGAGTACCTGAAGTGAGGGCAGAAGAGAGGCCAAACATTAGTGAGGGTCTACATACAAAGTGACTCTGCTTGCAACAGAAAGAACAAAAATACTAAGTAATTACACAAGAGAAATGATCAGACATGTACCTGGGAGGACAAATATATAAGGGATAATGTATAGTTGAGAGGTTATTATAAACCCAGACAATGTATGGAACACAAAGATTTTCTAAATCTCAACAGATTTTTTATACCCCACACATAAAGATAAAAAATCTTTGAACAGTTTTGATCTTTGACTCTAACTGAAACAACAGAAACATACGTACCTGGTACACAACCATGCAGGTAGCGCTGACCACAGTGGCAGCTGGAGAAAAATATTCTAGGTGGGGCTGTGCTTTCTGAGCTTTGTGCACAGCTCCACTATTTCCTGAACTACGTACAGCTCTTTTATTTCCTGTCTTACATTATTGGACAAACCGATTAATCCAGGTGTGTCTGACCATTGTTGTTGTGACTACTGAGGTCAGACAGGATTAATGGGTTTGTCCATCGGTTTGTTATTACGTTATTGGCTTGCTAGCGCTAGCAGCTCCAGTGGTTTCTGTGCTCGCTGCAACATGCTTCGCATTCAGGTGGTACCGTAGGCTTGATGTGTGTTGATATGTATGTGAATAGATTGTAGTAGTTGATATGCTCTGTGTGAGTCAGATGACTTCATTTTTCTCTTTTTTCTCTTTTTTTCCATCCTCATGGCCCTGCCCACTTAGCCAATAAAATTATGCACTTGTGACAAGACAATTAATCTCACTGATAAAAGATGCAGCAATGAGGCTCTGACTTTGTAATTTCAAATTACTGGAGTGTAAATATGTGAAGTAATGTTACAAGACTGCTCCATTTCTCTCTGGGAAGGCTAATGAGGCAGATGTACATCAGGCTGACTTTGACTGTTAATCACTCTACAGTATCCTGGTAAGCTGTGGGAATCAAAATACAATGACATCAGCTTCTCATCAACATGCCTGCAGATAAACAGTATCCTTTTCTGATCAGTAAACTGGTAACCAGAGAATAGTCAGCCCAAAATGTTCCCTTTGTCTAGCAACGTATGAATCGATTGCTTTACATAACACTCTGTTATCACTAAAATGGAATTCACATGCAGGAAAATGTAATTTGCAAATATCAACAAGTCTCCTCCAAGGCACAAAACCAGATATTTTTCAAAAGTTGTGGTCATATCGACTGGCAGGGTTTTTAAATAATTATTAACCTCATTACCACATAAATATCTTCAATTGTCAGAGGAGTTTTGCCTTTAGCTTCCTCAGCAAAAGTTCCGTGGGCACTCACAGGTTTGACACATAATGATCATGTGTCTAATTACAGCACAGAGTTAATATTTCACTGTTAAAAGAATGACTAAGAAATTATCACATACAACTGACTGAACAGAAAGAGCTACATTTCTTTAGAGTGAGACCATAAGTCCTACAGCTGTCCATCTACACCGTTAAATGGAAAAGGGTTAATGCTAGGGGACATGGTGGCTCACCACCCATAAGGGCTGACATTACCTGTGGAGAAGAGATACAAGTTAATGTGTTCACATCACAGGACTAATAATCCTGTGTTTCAGTAAAGGATAACTGGTATTTTTTTAACCTAGGCCTCATGTTTTTGGGTGTAAATGATTGACAGGGACAAAAATCTTTGGAATCGGTGCGTTATCAATTGAAGTCAGCTGCTGCAATGTAATCAAATGGACACTGTCAAAGAGCTTTTTATTAAAGAGTTGGATCAGTTTTGTTTAACCACAAACATCACTTTATATCACCACCAGACTCCATTGAGAAAAACAGGAGTTTTAGAACACAGGAGCTGCTGGAACTCGATTGGTTAGTTTGTTTGTGTTATTTTGTGAGACTTTTGCTTATGTGAAGGATCTTAATACTTCTTCACACAATAACACAAACTGCTTCCTGTCTCACCTGCAAAGAGGAAGATATTGGTTTTCAGGAATACAGCCTCAGCAGCATCACCCTGCTATAAACATGCTAAACACTATGATACAGTAGATAACCTGTGTCCAAATGAGCCGGGAGAAATCTGGTCCATTTGCGCTCATGTAATTTGTAACACCTGTTAAGTAGTTTATGGTATGGAACTGCACACTGAGTCACTGAACTTCAATAAAAACACCAACAGAAAAAGGTCCACAGCAGCAAACACACAGTGTTAGTGAGAATGCAGAGCACAGCCTCCACAACAGAGAGCTGTTAGCATTAGGATGACACTTTAATGACCTGAGGGCCTGGGGTTGATTTAGTGGAGCTTAAAGACTTTAGTTGATTAGAGTTCACAACAGAGAGAACTTTTGAATCTGTATTTCCTGCAGAGCAAATCCTCATTCTCACTGCCAGAGACCAAGTGCACAAGTAAAAAGCAGAGGGGTCGTCTTTCTGTTACGAGATAAAATGTCGAAATTTCAAGATGCAATTAAAGGTTCAGTTCAACCAAACCACAAAAAGAGAAAATGACCTATTGGCTTTCAATTGCAGTGACTTACAATAACGTTATCATGAAGTCACATGGACCAACAGGTGTCTCACTCATTGGACAGTTTTGATGACATCACCCTGCATCATCAGTGCTACATGGACCTACCTTTTCACTTTCAGTGTGTTAATTTATGCTCTCTGGTGTCATAAAAAGCTCACCAATAAATAACTGAAAGATGCGTTCAGGCACAGTACTGAGTGTAGGTCACCTGGTCTTGGACGTGCTAAGAATCCAATGAGATGAAACCCCGTAGTTTATTTGAATGTGACTAGAAAGGTTATTGTGGAGGCACCTTTAGACACACCAGCATGGATTCTAAAGTGACTTGAATGTGTTGTGAATGCACACTGTTGTCCCACAACATAACACAATTTACTACTATGAACATATGACACACTAACAGCAAATGATTTACACTTGAAAACATCCTAAGCTCACTGAAGAGCTCATTTCAGGCAAAAAGAAGAACCACAGAAAGACAGACTGGATAATGTCGAATGAACTGTATTTGCTTATTGGTGTTTTAATGTGAGAAAGTTTTGTAGATTTCAGAATACAGGAACATATTACAGCTTTAAAGCGGGGCATCAGCAAAAAGAGAAAAAAGACACAAGTCATGTTGTAGAGAGATGAAGTGAAGCAGAAGCACTGATATATTTTCCTTGTAAATGCTCAATGGTGGAACAACAAGCCTTTCAACGCTCGGCTTCAAAGTGCCCTCAGTAAACACACCAAGCCTTTGTGCATACTGGATGTCTCTAAATGGATCTTCACATCCAAACTTGAGGCTGCTGAAAACTGGGTCTCCTCAGGTGACATTTGTTTAACACTAGAACAGAATCACAATATCATTTCATTCAACTTAGAAGATGATTTCACAAATATACCAAGTGTAATTATGGACAGTTTAGTGCAAATAGCAGAGGATGGGGAAGAGCTGCTGCTGCTGCTCATATAAAGCTGAAGATAAACAAAGATAGATCTACAGCAGTAAGACAGAGCTTCTGCACCTGAGAATATCTGAGTTTCACAGCGTATTCCACAGCATACTTAGCATTCTGCAGACAGAAATGAATCAATGCTTCAATTAAAGCTCCAACAATGAAAGAATGAAATAAAAGAAAGCCACTGCAGCAGCTTATTGTGCAACACAAACCACACCATATCTCTTCACAAGAAAATGTGAGGATTGTAATAAATACTTTTTTTACAGCTTTTGCTCATTCTTTATGAGTGATATGTTAACATATTTATTTGCTCCCTCCACTTTTTCCTCTTCCTTCTGTTACTTGTGACTTAGCGCCACCCTTCAGCATTTATTCTTTTGGCTGCACTTTCATGCTCACAAGGAGATAAACCATTTTTTTGAGCCCATGGTTTTTCCTCTAGCACTGACCTCAGGTCAAACTTATGGGTTTAGCATGGCCACTACACCTAGCCATCATCTATGTGAACATGCTACTGAACGTAACTAAAGCCACCTGGAAGCTCAGGTTAAAACCAGACAGGCTTGGATTCTTTTGTCCAATGATTATTTACATCAGGTAACCATATCCTAATGGGTTTTAGTCTGTGATAGGCAATAGATGGTCCTGCAGGTATATACAGTACAGCATTCTGGGGAGAGGGAACAGGTGTGCAGGAAGCTGCTGCACCTCCTTATCTCTTTTCAGAGTTGATGATTCCACTAAGATTTAATGTGCATTAATGCATGTATAATCTCAACCCTTTCAAGCACAGTCAAGAAATAAACAGCTATCACAATATGTATGCTGAAATGATGTCACAGGAAGGGATTCATAGTTATATGACTATATAAACAAAAGAAAAAACTAAACGGGGTGTACCCTGCCTCTCACCCAGTGTCAGCTGGGATAGGCTCCAGCCCCCCTGCGACCCTTAGCGGAGTGGAACGATGGGTGTGGCCCACTCACTGATCATCACAGGCTCCAAAACCCATTCTTGATCAGTGTCCAGGTCAGCTTCCATCTTGGGTCTGATAGCATATGGCCTTGTTTTCCAATATGGCCTACAGGTGAGTGGAACCGCATGACAGCTTCTTGACCGTTCAGTCTAGCTGGATTTTTGTCATCCCCCTTCATAACATCAACTTGGAAGCCTTGAAATTTGGCCGTGCCACTCAACAGCCACGCCTGTCAGTCCTTTCATGTGCACTTGATGTCCTGCGTACACCATAAAAACTGTGTGAATTTCCCATAGATTTTGTGTCACCCTAATGCTGCCTTTGACCCAGTATCTGTCTGCATTTTCACTGAATGTCCCCTCAACCTCACAGCCACAGGGCTCAATACTTGGACCTCTGCTTTTCATCTTATACATAAATGATATATGCCTGGTCTCGAAGACACTGAAATGTATATTATTTGCTGATGACACAACTATGTTTTGTAGTGGGGAGCCCTTTGAACAACTTTTGGATACAGTAGAGAAGGAACTACAAAAAATTTAAAAATGGTTTGACGTTAATAAACTATCTTTACACATAGGTAAAACGAAATGTATGAAACCGGGCACCAAAGGCACATAGGAAGATTAAAATAGATGAAGTTGAAATCAACACAGTGCTTGAAACTAAATTTTTAGGAGTAATAATTGATAGTAAATTAAGTTGGAAATCACACATAAATCATGTCAAAGCAAAAATGTCAAAATCCATTGCAATACTGTATAAAGCACAAGATCTTGTAAGTAAATTATCATTATACACACTATACTATTCACTCATAGTCCCATATATGACCTATTGTGTAGAGGTATGGGGGAATACATATAAAACAAATACAGATGCTATTTTCCTACTGCAAAAAAAGCCAGAATTGTAAGAAGAATTGTAAGCAAAAAATCCTATCAAGAACCAACAAATCCACTTTTTATTCAACTAAACATACTGAAATTTAGAGATTTAGTAGATTACAACACAATGCAAATCATGTACAAAGCTAAAAATGGTCAGTTACCTCAAAGTATCCAGAAGTTGTTTATAATGAGAAATGGCATGTATAATCTGAGAGGAACATTCATATTTGAAAAACCTAAGACACGAACAACTGTAAAAAATCATTGTCTGTCTGTCTGGGGTGTGAAACTATGGAATAATTGCTCTGAGGAAGTTAAAACATGTAGTACTCCCAATAGATTAAAAAAACTTTATAAGAATAGTTTAATCACAAAATATATTATGGAAATATAGACAGTACCAATGATGATGTTAAAAACTTGTGCCTGCTGATGTCCTTAACCATATTAGTGACTTATCTAACTGTAAGGGAAGAGGGGTAGGTGTTTTTTTTTAAAGCTTTAGCTTCAGCCTATACCCTTTCGGTTTTGTCTTTTGGAAATGGAAATGGAAATTATGTTTTCTTTTTTATGTTTTCCTTTTCTTTTTTTTTACTGTTTCTTTCTGTTTAAAAAGGAAATGGAACCGAATAAATATTTTTAAAAAAAAGCCTGGTTTTAGCCCAAGAGTCTCCTGAGCTCTTATTATTCACACAATATTTACTGCAGCAAGCAATTCATCCTCTGCAGATTCACTAGCTCTCTCGCTACCAGGCTTAACTGTGTGAACATCTTTTTTTGTTTTTTTGAGTTACCAGTTGTAGTCAGGGTGAAATGTCTTGTCAGTGATACGGCTGTGTAATCTGCTCCAGGAAACCCAGCATTACCTCCTGTTTTCCAGTTCAGATGAGACAACAGGCTCCTGGGAACAGTCAGCCAGGGCAATGAATGAAGGGTTGGTGAAGACATGATGTGATGAGTGAAGAGACAGCTGTAAGGATGAACTTTTTTTAACATGCTGTCAGGGGTTAGCAGATTAGCTGCGGACATTCTGAGAGACCGACTTCTTCCCCTGTGTGTGTGTGTGTGTGTGTGTGTATGAGACATAGAGGGTGTGTCCTTAAAGGTGTAGCTCACTGTGAGTCATTTCTCACAGAGAGCCAAAGGCTCCATCCTTTTTCAGCTTCCAGGTTGTATGGCGCTGCCTTTCCCTCACAGACAGCTCCCTTTAGCAGTGACTGTAGCATCAGACCAAAACACACAACTAACTTTCCATTACACCTTTTAATTCACACTTTGACTCCATCTCTCCTTCTGCGCCTTACAGTCTAACTCCTGGAATCTAGCCCATAGTGGAAGACTGACTCTGGAAACACTGTAGTGCCTCTGAACTGTGCTGTATTATAATGAGAAGTGTTTCTAATATTTAGTTGCCTCATTCATATAAAGGTAGTGGACAAAATATTAGAAACACTTTACCTTTTAGAATAATGTTCCATACTTCAACTGCATCACAAATTGTAGCTGCCAAAAATGATCATAAAACATAAAACCTCTTCAAAACAACAACAAAAACTAAAAATGATAACCTTCATGATGGTGGAATTTCGTGCAGCTGTTGTAATACATCCTGTCTACACAGAAGGCGTATCGTGAGCACTTTTAGTTTGGATTAGTTTTAACTAGATGTACCCAACAAATTGGCAACATAGTGTAAGTGAGTGCATGCAACAGTTTAGGAATGGGTCAGGAATCATTCAGAGCACTCTACCCCATCTTCAAATCATGTGTCATGTGTGTCTCTGTAAGCCAGTAAAACCATTTGGTAAGGATATATTGTGTCCAACCACACATTTATTTACCAAACATTTTAATCTCTTAGCTCAGTATTTTGGTTTTCTCCTCCCAAAACTCCACTCTCAAAGTATCACTCACAGCAGCAGGTAGCTGTGTGAGTGAGTAAGCTTTAATGAAGCCACCGTACACTACCTGCTCAGCAGACAGACACAGTTAGAGTTTAGCTGGTGAGCTTAGCAGCTAAAGAACCACTTATTTTTCTCAGGAATATTTGTATCTTATATCAATATAGATTTTCTCAGTGAGTGTTGGACTTATATCAGATCTGCTGGATGTGGAAGTAGAAACTGTCTGCAAACATGTTGAAAGAGAAGATTGTTTTCTTTGCTGATTAAGATTAATCCAGTATTTTTTTCAGTGAATCAAACACCAGGAGCAATGTTAAATATCAGATCATATGTTTCTGGCCTCAGAGCAGTTTTCATTCTTCATTGGTTTGCAGGCCAATGATGGAACTTTTCCTCAAGACAGATTTTACAGGACCACCTTCTGATTTTGTGAATGGATGTTTATGTACTTTCACTTCCTGTACTGTATGTCTGTTATTTTATTTCAAAGGAAGAGCTGGAATATGTTTTTATCTCTGTTCTGTGGCTGGTGTGAGTCAAGAGAAGAGCCAGGTCACTGTGGGAGTCCAAATCAACAGTGGAGTAATTTCAGTTAGTCAGTTACATCCACATGAAGATGGTCCGGTGAGCTGGATGATTCATCTAATCGTGGTGGTCATGGTTAAAATAAAATAAACCAACACTGACTGTTGATAGGAAACAGCATGCCAACACTTGTCTCCTTTGTCGAGGTCATACAGTTTGTGATAGCAATGTCCCACTTCAGCCACCTTTACCTCTGCGAGACAGCAGTCATTATTCACAAGGCCACAGGAGGTCGTTGTTTCAATGTTTAAACAGAGAGCAGAGCTGTGGTTTTCTCTGGTGAGTCATGATTAGGAGAAAAACCAACATTCAAAAATATATCAGATCTTCCAAAAAACACATTTGAACATATTTTACATTCACTCTGCTATTTCAATTTTTTTTACTCATGTTGTGTTTGAAGCCTGCTCATACTACATCAGTGCATATTAGCTAATTTTACTAGCGACAAGACATCACAAAGCTGAAGGTTTAGCTTTACACTTTTATTCCAAACCAGAATTAAGACCTCTGTTCATTGTTAGTGTAGTGTACCAGCTACAGGAAAATGTACTGTAACATGTAAACTACAACATTATGAGATGGAATAATTCAGCTTCTCTTAATTTTAGGCTAAAAAAAAAAAAAGTTAAAAAGATCAAAATACTAAACTCCTCCATGTAAACTCACTCTTCTTGTAATCAACCTTGTAATTGAAAATGGAGATGCCTTTAAATGAGTGCCGTAATTACCATTATCATCAGAGAGGGAAGCCTCTTCATGTACACTTCAGTCTCAAGTGCTTACAGCCTCCCTCTGTGTAATTTGGTCTATCACAGTAAAAGCAGGGTAGGAGGGATTTTACTCAGCTCTGTATTTACCATCATCATTGAAATCATCAGCATTGCATTACCATTTACACATTTCTTCAGGTTTGTCAGTTTATTCATGTTTACTTCTGCTGATTCAGTCATTCCAAATTCCTAATTACAGCCTGATGAGAACAAGATGAACACCTCACTTCACAGTTCCATCAAAAATCTCCAGCTTCGGAATTTTCAAAACCAGCCTCGCAAAAGGTTCTGAATGAAACCTCCTGATCAAAATACAGATCATGTTGATTGGACGGCCTGCTACAGCACTGATCAAAACCCTCTGTAAATACAGCTAAAGTTGAGATGCCATTCATCATCGGCCATTCAAAGAAAAAGTGTCCAGAAGGAGACTTTTATTTCTGAGAGTTTTGTTAACTTCATAACTTGGCAACAAGTTTACTTAGAGCACCTGCCACTCACTCCCAAGTCCATAACACTTTCTTTTTTGTGCTTCAACAGGAGTAAATTCAATGGTTTACCTCATGTTACACAATGTTGCACTAAACACTGCTGTTATGTATTTATTGTTCTGATAACAAAATGTAATGCATTGTGTATGTTATTGACTGTTTTATACAAATTGAGCTGCACTGTTATGACCTTGAAGGTAGTTTAAATTTAAAATAAAAACTGTGTTGTAAACAGTACATTGCGCAGCAGTAATTTTTCCATAGTAATAATAATATATGAGTAATATAGAATTGTTAACTCTGAAAAAAGGGTTGAATTAAATACATTTTAAGTGTTCCTCCTAACACTGGTAATGTGTTAATATTTAAATTAACTCAGTTTTAGTGTTACATATACTCTATATCAGATTAGAACTTGAACGCCTGAGGAGTAAAATTTTAACTCAGAAAAAGGGGTTCAAGATCAACTAAAAAAAAAAAAGAAGTTATTTTTACTCAACTCTGTATGCATTGGTCACGCATGTACACTAAAATTGAGTTGTTTCTGACTCACAGGGAGTTTATTCCAAAAGCCAAAATTTGCAGTGTGGGTACTCGAACTAAGGCTAGTGAGTCAACATCTGCGTCTCACTTCTTTTGGGCGCTGAGACAGCTCAGAATGAACAACTGCTGTCTCATGTGAAAGGAGAGACCTTCTTTACAGGCTTCAATATAGACCAGTGTGTAAAAGAGCCCGATACTCCCCATAACGCTTCTCAATTCCTAGTGTTTATCAACATTCAGTTCACCGTATGAGAGTGAAACCAGGTCGATCCATACTGGAGTCTGAGATGTTTTGATTCAGCCATGTTTCAGTAAAACACAGGAGGCTGCACTCACGGTATACTTTCTGAGTCTTCACCAATATCTCCAGTTCATCACTTTTGTACAATAAAAATGGAACAAAAATAAAATAAAGATTTAGTAAAAAATTTAGAGCCACCACATTTTGCTGTTACTAGTTCATGTTCAGTTGCATGTTCTAGAAATGGATGTGCAGGTGACAAATTTGCAGCAACTGCGTGATGCTATCGTGTCAGTACGGACCAAAATGGAATGTTTCCAACACTTGGAACAGGACTACTCATCATAAGCCTGTTTGGTTATCATTTTAAGCCATTTTGGTTGATATTTCTCAGGGTATGATTACTGAGAAAATTCTGAAGAGAACTCACCATGTAGTCCAAACGCCATCCATCAAATGACTGTTTACACTGGAAGTAGGAAGTCAATTAAAGAAATAAGATAAAATACAAAATATTAATTTTGTTCAGTCACCCTGCACACTTTGCATTGTTTTTAAGTCACTCATACAAATTATAGTTTAAATTCTACAAAACAGTAAACAAACTAGTATAGAAATTACTTTAAAGTGCAAGTCTAATTTATACTCTTCTGTGCCCTTAGTACTTTCAATTGTTTAATGGTTAAAGCTACCAACAGGGCTCCCTGAGAGACTCCTGGCAGTCTCACAGTTGGTTAACTGCCATATTGAATTATTGGAAGTTGGTATGAGACCATACTCTGCACCAAGAGAATTGAGTCAGGAGAATATCAGGAGACTTCAGTCATGTTTTTGCTTCTCCTCCTGCTTGACTGGATTTACACAGTTTGTTAATTGTCCTACCACCGAAAATAAAACCCTTGTTCTGTGCCAATGTCAAAGAAGCCTACAAAGCCACTGCCTTCATTCACCTCTCTTGACATGTGCAAAAAGTAATTCTGATCTCAGAGCCCCGTGAAATATTTCACCCACTATCTTAGTATAGTATAGCAATGGTAGAAGACCACTCCTGTAGGAAAATGTGCAAAAGAAAAATTTGACCTTTTGGTCTCTTGAAGACACACAAACAAACTACCTTCATGATTACTTTCATGAAGAAGACACAGTAGTGCAGTTTTAAAAGTTTCTTCATTCACCTCTTTGGTGTAGGGTTTGAGTAATGACTTTTGTGAAGTGCAACTTGAGGACAGGGGGTTTCAGCCACCCTGCACCCAAGGTGCAGTTGGTTTTAGTTGAATAACTTTTGCTTTGAAGGTGGCAGTGACCTGAAGTTGCATCCCCCATAGAAAGTGTTTAGGAGCAACTAAAGTCCATTTGGCCCCTTTTCATGCATGATTTTGTCAAACTTGACTTTAATGTACTGTAGGTGGTGCTATGGGCACCAAATTTGACAGGTAGGTAGCTGGGCACAGTACGAACCCAGAGGTACTTTTTTCCCATGAGTATATGACCTTCCTAGCCAAAGATACAAATCTACTAAATCAATTTACTATGCTTTTGTGTTTCCCAACTCCACAATGGTTACAGATGGTACTTCCAAGTTTGTGACACATACTTTTGTTTTCTCTTTTTCCAGGCATGTGGTAGGGAGTGGTTAGGATGAGGGTGAAGATCATGGTCTGGTGTTGAAGACAAATAGGTAATAATAGAAGCTATACAACAAGTAGTTCTGACCAAGAAATATGATTGGTCAGCTAGACATTTAGAATATGCTCAAAGACAGCACACCTAACCATTGTCAAATGAAAAAATGACTCATCACTATCATATCACTCTGCCTATAACTTATTTACTGAGACTGCCTGGTTACCTATTGTAACCTGCTTCAAAAGCCAGCGTTGTCACAGAACAAAAAAAAAACAAGTGATATGTAAGGACTTCATATTATATTGTTTGTGTGGCATAGCACGTAGGCCACCATCACAGCCAAGCCACATTAATGTGTTTGTCTTTTCCTGGAGGCTTTTCTGCCTGCCAAAGTGGGGATCATCAAGTGTCAAAGTGACTGATCCTGGCTTAATGTGCAGTCTCTTGCTGCCATCTAGTGGCCCTGGCATGAAAACACATTTCAACTTCCTCCTCTCACACACGACTGCTCTGAAGATATCAGCAAGATATGACTGCCAGTGCTTTGTATAGGTCATGTAAACAAGATGTTTTCTTTACCATTTATGCAGAGTATTATTATTGCCCTTGAATATTTAAACAGTATTGAATGACAGTAGCCACAGTTATAATCGTGATTACTGTAACAGTAAAAAACACAATCCAAACTATATGTTTTTAAGACCAGTTTTTATTTTTTAAATTCTCTTTCCACTGTCCTCATTTCCACCCCTCCTTTTCCCCTCCTCCATGCCATCAGCATCCATTCGCTTTAAAGACAAAGAGAATAATAATTGTGCGACCATGTGAGCTGGCAACAATGTCCTGTTTGGCTTCAGCAGCCTCATCCATAGCATCAAGCACTCCCTTCAGCAGCTCCCACCTTCACCTCTCCCTCACAGGGAGTCTGAAGACCTCCATGCTGGGGCCCAGACCCCCTACACTGGTCCTGTCCTGGCCAGAAGGCCAGCAATGGTCCTGGCCAAGGGTTTGCTATTCTGTTTAAATACAAAGGATAACAGAAGTTTGTTTGAATTTAGTTGTAAGTAGATACACATCTCTGAGGGGTCCTAATGCAAGGAGCAATTATGTTTTTGTTAGTGTATATGTATCAGAATAAAATGCTGTATTAGGGCACCTGCAACCCACTCCCAAGTCCATAACACTTTCAGTTCCTGAGATATAGGCCAAAATGTCCCTCTAATAGAAAAGAAACTGGGAACCATAACAGAGACTACCTGCAACACACAGGGGTATTTATAGCTCTCTACCACCTTACCACCCTACCGACTGCGTAGGGACCTTTATTTGTATCACAGGAGAATTAAGCCCTTAGATTACTTTCAGGACTTTAACACCAACATCACGTCCTTCACCCTCACATCCAACTGGGAACCAGCCTGGGAACACCTGGGCGAACTAGTCAGGGCCCTCATCTGCAAGGACATTGAATTTTTCAACTCTTATGTACCTCCTCCACAGGCAGACGATCCTTCTCCCTTGGAGGAGAGAAAAATTCTGAAGGACCTGCAAAATAATCCCAACATCATAATCAAACCCGCTGACAAAGGATCCAAAATAGTCATCATGGACAAATAACAATACTCCATGGAAGCCAACAGACAACTGGCCAATCCAAAATACTTATAAACTCATCCCAGAGAGCCTTCAAACCCAAACCCAATCTAAAATCCAAGAAATAGTCCATAAATTATACAACTCAAAGTACATTACTGCTAAACAACAGGATTTTTTGCTTGGACCCACCGCTCCACGTAACAGACATTTTTATCTCCTTCCAAAAATCCACAAAGAACCCCACTGTGCCCTACGCAGTCCCCCTAGTAGACCGATAGTTTCCGACTGCAGTAGTGCCACCTACAACATTTCTTTGTATATAGACTCTTTCCTCAGCCCTCTCTCTAACTAACACCCAAGTTACCGGAAAGATACTTACCACTTCCTAGATCTGATCCGTCCTTTGGTCCTCCCCCCAACAGCCATGCTGTTCACAATAGATATCGACAGCCTGCATACTAACATAAACACAGAGATGTGCCTCAGAGCGGTCAAGACTATCTTCCAGAGGTACCCAGACTCAAAAAGGCCTGATACAGAGATCCAGCAACTCCTACAGGTGTGCCTGAAATATAATGATTTTGAGTTGATCAGAAGCAGTACCTGCAGGCAGAAGGTATTATGATGGGACACCATTATGCACCCTCCAACCCGCCAACCTGTACATGAGCGAGCGGGAGCAGGAAGCACTGGAAAAGTGTCCTCTGAAACCTTGCTTCTATTTTAGATTCTTGGATAACATCATTGGGGCCTGGCAATATGGGGAGGCAAAATTCCAAGAGTTTATTCATATATTAAACAATCACCATTCTTTTATTAAAGTTTAATATAACCTAATCCTCTGAAGTCAATTTTCTAGACACTACAGTTTTTTACGGAAATCTAAACAACAAGAAGAAGAAACTACCTTTTTAAAACCAACCGAGACTCATGCCCTTCTCCATAAGACCAGCTATCACCCCAAACACACATTTAGAGGCATTGTTAAATCCCAAATTATTCGCTTCTATAGAATCTCATCCTGTGAAGCAGACATGCAGAAATCAATTTCTATTCTCTTTAAAAGTCTAAGGAAGAGGGGCTACTCTGGACAGTTCTTACGAACCATAAAAAAGACCACTCTGGCCACCCTCACTCCCACTCGCTCACAGGATGGCCCTCTGACTGGGGCTGCTGGGCAGGGACATCACCACGAGAATCATACCAGAGACCTGAATAAAATAGTCCCCCTAGTCACCACCTATTCCAAACTTTACTTACCCCTACAAAATCAACTCAAGAACAATTTTGAAAAATTTATGTTGCAGCACGACCAACTTAGATACTATCTACCAATCTCAGCATTAAGAAAAAAAAAATCTTAAGGATGCCTTGGTAAGAGCTAAGTTTCAAAGACAGAGACCAGAACAGAGAGGAGAAGAACATTGGGCCTTTCACCCCAGAAAACTTCTTAATAACCCACACGGGGGAGCCAATGCCCCAATAATAGAAAACCTCTCACTCCAAACACAGAACCTGGTCTACGCCAGAACCTGCTGTGTCTGCAACCTAATTTACATAGGAGAAACAGGTCAACCATTATTAACACAATTAAAACAACAATTGTATACCATTGGGGAAGACAGACTGACCACCCCATTGGTCCAACACTTTCAAATTCACCCAATTCAATACCTCTCCATCACTGGAATCCAGTCGAACCCGGCGTGGATGGAGGGTCAATGGAGGAGACACAAGGCCCTGTGGATAGAAAAATTAAAAACCCTCAGGGACTGAATGCAGCCTGAATCTCTTTCCCTCTCAAAAATCAAAATAAAGAACTCTCAAAGACCTTCATGCACACTCCTTCAAATTCTGTTTTTTCTTCTTTTTAGGTATTATTTTTTGTAAATAAATAAATTAAACCTACCTGTGATTACTCACCTGGTTCTTCACCGTAATTTTTGAGAGTTTGGTGATCCTTTATCCTAAAAAATAAAAAAGGAAAATCAATCCTAAAACAAAAAATTAATTAATGTTCTTATTAGGCACAATGAAAGGACCAGTTACCTTACCTTTTTCCGTGTGTAACGTGACCTCCTGGCAAGAACATCCCTAATATCCCAGAGCAGCCCTAATGTTTTCTTTCAATGAAGCCAACTAATTAATTTATTCATGATTTTTATGTTTCTATTAATCTAGTATTTCTAAGTTTTAATAAATTCTTTTTTCTCTCTCTCTTTGTCTCTCTTTAATGCTAGATAAACCTCTAGACTGACTTCTGACCCAATAGGTCCCTGGATCCTTAACAACCCTTGAGGCCAGGATGTTTTTCCCTCCTTTTCTCCCTTTCTCTTTTCCCTCCTTTTTTTTTTTTTTTAGCTTATAATGGAGGTGCATCGAGGTACCAACCTCACCTAGGCCCCTGTTGCCAGTGCACTAGAACCAAGACAGTGGCCACTAAAATCCATCACCTCTAACCTTACCCTAACCCTAACCCAAAAAGAAGCAAGACGCAGATTTGGACTCACTGGCCTTAGTTAGAGAAGGCAACAAGGTCACCCTCGGCCGCTGACTGTTTCCATACCTCCCGATTGTTAATGAACAGTATAATTTAAGAATAAAAATACTGTTAGATTGGCTGAGACTTCAGGTTCTCATCTCCTTTCAATGATGACAGCATTTGTTAATTCTGAGCGAGCAGAAGCGGAGACACAAGGACTTTCAGACATGGGACTCACTGTGAGTCTACAGTGAGAAACGAGGATTCTCATACACCGGCCTCACTGTGTGTCCACACTGACCGTTTCCATACATCCCGACTGTAACTCCCCAACACACAGCCCCCCTGCTCCAACCTCTCCCTCACAACAACCCAGGTGAGACAACAACCCAACCTTACACTGCAGACTTCCAATACAATTCACCTCACTGCCACCTGCAAAAGTTCTCTGACGACTCTGCAGTCGTCGGTCTCATCACAAATGAGGATGACAGGGAGTACAGAGAACTGACGCAGAACTTTGTGGACTGGTGCCTGCGGAACTGCCTCCAGATCAATGCAGGGAAGACCAAAGAACTGGTGGTGGATTTCCGCAGGAGCAGACACTCCCCCCCAGCACCAGTAAACATCCAGGGAAGAGACATTGAGATGGTGACATCTTATAAGTACCTGGGTGTTCAGTTGAGCAATACACTGGACTGGACAAACAACACCACTGCACTTTATAAGAAGGCTCAGAGTAGACTCTACCTGCTCAGAAGACTCAGGTCCTTTGGAGTGCAGGGGGCACTGCTGAGGACTTTTTATGACAGAGTTATGGTATCAGCCATCTTTTATGGAGTGGTCTGCTGGGGCAGCAGCATCTTGACAGCAGACAGGAAGAGACTGGACAAGCTGATCAAGAAAGCCAGCTCTGTCCTGGGGTGCCCTCTTGACACTGTGGAGGTGGTGGGTGAGAGGAGTATGATAGCTGATGAACAGTGAGCTCCATCCCATGCAAGACAGTCTGACAGCACTGAGCAGCTCCTTCAGTGATAGGCTGCTTCACCCAAACTGTGTGAAGGAGAGGTATCACAGGTCCTTCCTTCCTGCTGCTGTCAGACTCTACAACCAGAACTTCTACTAGTACTCACATGGACGTTTTTCACTAGGTTTCTGCACTTTAATTAATCCAAAACAGCTGCTATCAGTCATTCACTGTGAGCAATTCCATTTTCAAATGTGCAATATCTGCATTCATTTTCTGTCTCAAAGGTATAAAGTCCTGTGTACATTGCTCTTCTGTTAATATTTTTACTACATTGTCATGTTTATACTGTTGTGTATATTTTTTTAGCCCTCTCTTGTTTTTATATTGCCCTTACTTGTATTTATGTCTTTCTATCTTTTCAATCACTTTTGCTGCTGCAACGGTGTAAATTTCCCCATTGTGGGACTAATAAAGGATTATCTTATCTTATGTTATCTTAGCTTAATTAACATTAGAATGTGACAAATATTTTAATTAAAGTGGCTGAGATTCCACTTTCTCATCTCCTTTCCCTGGAGAGAGCATTTGTTAATTCTGGGTATAATGAGCGAGCAGAAGCCTCCGCTTTCGCAATCTAACATTTTTTTTATCTGTTCATTAACAATCGGGAGGTATGGAAACAGTCAGCGGCCGAGGGTGACCTTCTTGTCCTCTGTGCGCACTGAACCAAGGCTCGTGAGTCAACATCTGCATCTCGTTTCTTTTGGGCGCTGAGACAGCTCACAATGAACAACTGCTGTCTCATGTGAAAGGAGAGACCTTCTTTACAGGCTGCAATTTAGACCAGTGTGTGAAAAAGCCCGATACTCCCCATAACGCTTCTCAATTCCTAGTGTTTATCAACATTCAGTTCATGAACAAACAAAATAGACAGCACTTTCTGTCTAAAGCCAGTGAGTCAACATCTGCGTTTTACTTCTTTCTGGCGCTGATAAAGCTCACCATGCTGTCTCCAGTGAAAGGAGAGGAGAAACTGAAGTCTCAGACAATCTAACTTTTTTTTTTTTTTAAATTATACTGTTCATTAACAATCGGGAGGTATGGAAACAGTCAGCGGCCGAGGGTGACCTTGTTGTCTTCTGTGGGCACTCGAGCTAAGGCTCGTGAGTCTCCTCGTGAGAGGAGAAAATTAAATTTCAGCCACGTTAATATGGAAAGTTTGTCAATTCTTAATCTTTATCAACTTTCAGTTCATGAACAATCGGGATGTATGGAAACGGTCAGCGGCAGAGGGCTGAACATATTCCCTTCTGTGGACTCACAGTGAGGCCGTCTGTGAGAATCCTCGTTTCTCATTGTAGACTCACAGTGAGTCCCGTGTCTGAAAGTCCCCGTGTCTCCGCTTCTGCTCGCTCATGAAGCTCAGAATTAACAAATGCTGTCTCCAGTGAAAGGCGATGAGAAACTGAAGTCTTAGACAATCTAACTTTTTTTCTTACACTATACTGTTCGTTAACAATCGGGAGGTATGGAAACAGTCAGCGGCCGAGGGTGACCTTGTTGTCCTCTGTGCGCACTGAACTAAGGCTCGTGAGTCAACATCTGCATCTCGCTTCTTTTGGGCGCTGAGACAGCTCACAATGAACAACTGCTGTCTCATGTGAAAGGAGAGACCTTCTTTACAGGCTGCAATTTAGACCAGTGTGTAAAAGAGCCCGATACTCCCCATAACGCTTCTCAATTCCTAGTGTTTATCAACATTCAGTTCATGAACAAACAAAAAAGACAGCACTTTCTGTCTAAAGCCAGTGAGTCAACATCTGCGTTTTACTTCTTTCTGGCGCTGATAAAGCTCACCATGCTGTCTCCAGTGAAAGGAGATGAGAAACTGAAGTCTTAGACAATCTAACTTTTTTTCTTACACTATACTGTTCGTTAACAATCGGGAGGTATGAAAACAGTCAGCGGCCGAGGGTGACCTTGTTGTCCTCTGTGCGCACTGAACTAAGGCTCGTGAGTCAACATCTGCATCTCGCTTCTTTTGGGCGCTGAGACAGCTCACAATGAACAACTGCTGTCTCATGTGAAAGGAGAGACCTTCTTTACAGGCTGCAATTTAGACCAGTGTGTAAAAGAGCCCGATACTCCCCATAACGCTTCTCAATTCCTAGTGTTTATCAACATTCAGTTCATGAACAAACAAAAAAGACAGCACTTTCTGTCTAAAGCCAGTGAGTCAACATCTGCGTTTTACTTCTTTCTGGCGCTGATAAAGCTCACCATGCTGTCTCCAGTGAAAGGAGAGGAGAAACTGAAGTCTCAGACAATCTAACTTTTTTTTTTTAAATTATACTGTTCATTAACAATCGGGATGTATGGAAACAGTCAGCGGCCGAGGGCTGAATTTATTCCCTTCTGTGGACTCACAGTGAAAAAATAGACAGCACTTTCTGTCTAAAGCCAGTGAGTTAACATCTGCGTTTTCCTTCTTTCTGATGCTGATAAACCGCACATTTAACAACTGCTGTCTCATGTGAAAGGAGAGACCTTCTTTACAGGTTGCAATTTAGACCAGTGTGTAAAAGAGCCCGATACTCCCCATAACGCTTCTCAATTCCTAGTGTTTATCAACATTCAGTTCATGAACAAACAAAATAGACAGCACTTTCTGTCTAAAGCCAGTGAGTCAACATCTGCGTTTTACTTCTTTCTGGCGCTGATAAAGCTCACCATGCTGTCTCCAGTGAAAGGAGAGGAGAAACTGAAGTCTCAGACAATCTAACTTTTTTTTTTTTAATTATACTGTTCATTAACAATCGGGAGGTATGGAAACAGTCAGCGGCCGAGGGTGACCTTGTTGTCTTCTGTGGGCACTCGAGCTAAGGCTCGTGAGTCTCCTCGTGAGAGGAGAAAATTAAATTTCAGCCACGTTAATATGGAAGTTTGTCAATTCTTAATCTTTATCAACTTTCAGTTCATGAACAATCGGGATGTATGGAAACGGTCAGCGGCAGAGGGCTGAACATATTCCCTTCTGTGGACTCACAGTGAGGCCGTCTGTGAGAATCCTCGTTTCTCGTTGTAGACTCACAGTGAGTCCCGTGTCTGAAAGTCCCCGTGTCTCCGCTTCTGCTCGCTCATGAAGCTCAGAATTAACAAATGCTGTCTCCAGTGAAAGGCGATGAGAAACTGAAGTCTTAGACAATCTAACTTTTTTTTCTTAAATTATACTGTTCATTAACAATCGGGATGTATGGAAACAGTCAGCGGCCGAGGGCTGAATTTATTCCCTTCTGTGGACTCACAGTGAAAAAATAGACAGCACTTTCTGTCTAAAGCCAGTGAGTTAACATCTGCGTTTTCCTTCTTCCTGATGCTGATAAACCGCACATTTAACAACTGCTGTCTCATGTGAAAGGAGAGACCTTCTTTACAGGCTGCAATTTAGACCAGTGTGTAAAAGAGCCCGATACTCCCCATAACGCTTCTCAATTCCTAGTGTTTATCAACATTCAGTTCATGAACAAACAAAATAGACAGCACTTTCTGTCTAAAGCCAGTGAGTCAACATCTGCGTTTTACTTCTTTCTGGCGCTGATAAAGCTCACCATGCTGTCTCCAGTGAAAGGAGAGGAGAAAATTAAATTTCAGCCACTTTAATATGAAAGTTTGTCAATTCTTAATCTTTATCAACTTTCAGTTCATGAACAATCGGGATGTATGGAAACGGTCAGCGGCAGAGGGCTGAACATATTCCCTTCTGTGGACTCACAGTGAGGCCGTCTGTGAGAATCCTCGTTTCTCATTGTAGACTCACAGTGAGTCCCGTGTCTGAAAGTCCCCGTGTCTCCGCTTCTGCTCGCTCATGAAGCTCAGAATTAACAAATGCTGTCTCCAGTGAAAGGCGATGAGAAACTGAAGTCTTAGACAATCTAACTTTTTTTCTTACACTATACTGTTCGTTAACAATCGGGAGGTATGGAAACAGTCAGCGGCCGAGGGTGACCTTGTTGTCTTCTGTGGGCACTCGAGCTAAGGCTCGTGAGTCTCCTCGTGAGAGGAGAAAATTAAATTTCAGCCACGTTAATATGGAAGTTTGTCAATTCTTAATCTTTATCAACTTTCAGTTCATGAACAATCGGGATGTATGGAAACGGTCAGCGGCAGAGGGCTGAACATATTCCCTTCTGTGGACTCACAGTGAGGCCGTCTGTGAGAATCCTCGTTTCTCATTGTAGACTCACAGTGAGTCCCGTGTCTGAAAGTCCCCGTGTCTCCGCTTCTGCTCGCTCATGAAGCTCAGAATTAACAAATGCTGTCTCCAGTGAAAGGCGATGAGAAACTGAAGTCTTAGACAATCTAACTTTTTTTTCTTAAATTATACTGTTCATTAACAATCGGGATGTATGGAAACAGTCAGCGGCCGAGGGCTGAATTTATTCCCTTCTGTGGACTCACAGTGAAAAAATAGACAGCACTTTCTGTCTAAAGCCAGTGAGTCAACATCTGCGTTTTACTTCTTTCTGGCGCTGATAAAGCTCACCATGCTGTCTCCAGTGAAAGGAGATGAGAAACTGAAGTCTTAGACAATCTAACTTTCTTTCTTACACTATACTGCTCGTTAACAATCGGGAGGTATGGAAACAGTCAGCGGCCGAGGGTGACCTTGTTGTCCTCTGTGCGCACTGAACTAAGTCTCGTGAGTCAACATCTGCATCTCGCTTCTTTTGGGCGCTGAGACAGCTCACAATGAACAACTGCTGTCTCATGTGAAAGGAGAGACCTTCTTTACAGGCTGCAATTTAGACCAGTGTGTAAAAGAGCCCGATACTCCCCATAACGCTTCTCAATTCCTAGTGTTTATCAACATTCAGTTCATGAACAAACAAAAAAGACAGCACTTTCTGTCTAAAGCCAGTGAGTCAACATCTGCGTTTTACTTCTTTCTGGCGCTGATAAAGCTCACCATGCTGTCTCCAGTGAAAGGAGAGGAGAAACTGAAGTCTCAGACAATCTAACTTTTTTTTTTTAAATTATACTGTTCATGAACAATCGGGAGGTATGGAAACAGTCAGCGGCCGAGGGTGACCTTGTTGTCTTCTGTGGGCACTCGAGCTAAGGCTCGTGAGTCTCCTCGTGAGAGGAGAAAATTAAATTTCAGCCACGTTAATATGGAAGTTTGTCAATTCTTAATCTTTATCAACTTTCAGTTCATGAACAATCGGGATGTATGGAAACGGTCAGCGGCAGAGGGCTGAACATATTCCCTTCTGTGGACTCACAGTGAGGCCGTCTGTGAGAATCCTCGTTTCTCATTGTAGACTCACAGTGAGTCCCGTGTCTGAAAGTCCCCGTGTCTCCGCTTCTGCTCGCTCATGAAGCTCAGAATTAACAAATGCTGTCTCCAGTGAAAGGCGATGAGAAACTGAAGTCTTAGACAATCTAACTTTTTTTTCTTAAATTATACTGTTCATTAACAATCGGGATGTATGGAAACAGTCAGCGGCCGAGGGCTGAATTTATTCCCTTCTGTGGACTCACAGTGAAAAAATAGACAGCACTTTCTGTCTAAAGCCAGTGAGTTAACATCTGCGTTTTCCTTCTTTCTGATGCTGATAAACCGCACATTTAACAACTGCTGTCTCATGTGAAAGGAGAGACCTTCTTACAGGTTGCAATTTAGACCAGTGTGTAAAAGAGCCCGATACTCCCCATAACGCTTCTCAATTCTAGTGTTTATCAACATTCAGTTCATGAACAAACAAAATAGACAGCACTTTCTGTCTAAAGCCAGTGAGTCAACATCTGCGTTTTACTTCTTTCTGGCGCTGATAAAGCTCACCATGCTGTCTCCAATGAAAGGAGAGGAGAAAATTAAATTTCAGCCACTTTAATATGAAAGTTTGTCAATTCTTAATCTTTATCAACTTTCAGTTCATGAACAATCGGATGTATGGAAACGGTCAGCGGCAGAGGGCTGAACATATTCCCTTCTGTGGACTCACAGTGAGGCCCGTCTGTGAGAATCCTCGTTTCTCATTGTAGACTCATAGTGAGTCCCGTGTCTGAAAGTCCCGTGTCTCCGCTTCTGCTCGCTCATGAAGCTCAGAATTAACAAATGCTGTCTCCAGTGAAAGGAGATGAGAAACTGAAGTCTTAGACAATCTAACTTTTTTTCTTACACTATACTGTTCGTTAACAATCGGGAGGTATGGAAACAGTCAGCGGCCGAGGGTGACCTTGTTGTCCTCTGTGCGCACTGAACTAAGGCTCGTGAGTCAACATCTGCATCTCGCTTCTTTTGGGCGCTGAGACAGCTCACAATGAACAACTGCTGTCTCATGTGAAAGGAGAGACCTTCTTTACAGGCTGCAATTTAGACCAGTGTGTAAAAGAGCCCGATACTCCCCATAACGCTTCTCAATTCCTAGTGTTTATCAACATTCAGTTCATGAACAAACAAAAAAGACAGCACTTTCTGTCTAAAGCCAGTGAGTCAACATCTGCGTTTTACTTCTTTCTGGCGCTGATAAAGCTCACCATGCTGTCTCCAGTGAAAGGAGAGGAGAAAATTAAATTTCAGCCACTTTAATATGAAAGTTTGTCAATTCTTAATCTTTATCAACTTTCAGTTCATGAACAATCGGGATGTATGGAAACGGTCAGCGGCAGAGGGCTGAACATATTCCCTTCTGTGGACTCACAGTGAGGCCGTCTGTGAGAATCCTCGTTTCTCATTGTAGACTCACAGTGAGTCCCGTGTCTGAAAGTCCCCGTGTCTCCGCTTCTGCTCGCTCATGAAGCTCAGAATTAACAAATGCTGTCTCCAGTGAAAGGAGATGAGAAACTGAAGTCTTAGACAATCTAACTTTTTTTCTTACACTATACTGTTCGTTAACAATCGGGAGGTATGGAAACAGTCAGCGACCGAGGGTGACCTTGTTGTCCTCTGTGCGCACTGAACTAAGGCTCGTGAGTCAACATCTGCATCTCGCTTCTTTTGGGCGCTGAGACAGCTCACAATGAACAACTGCTGTCTCATGTGAAAGGAGAGACCTTCTTTACAGGCTGCAATTTAGACCAGTGTGTAAAAGAGCCCGATACTCCCCATAACGCTTCTCAATTCCTAGTGTTTATCAACATTCAGTTCATGAACAAACAAAATAGACAGCACTTTCTGTCTAAAGCCAGTGAGTCAACATCTGCGTTTTACTTCTTTCTGGCGCTGATAAAGCTCACCATGCTGTCTCCAGTGAAAGGAGAGGAGAAAATTAAATTTCAGCCACTTTAATATGAAAGTTTGTCAATTCTTAATCTTTATCAACTTTCAGTTCATGAACAATCGGGATGTATGGAAACGGTCAGCGGCAGAGGGCTGAACATATTCCCTTCTGTGGACTCACAGTGAGGCCGTCTGTGAGAATCCTCGTTTCTCATTGTAGACTCACAGTGAGTCCCGTGTCTGAAAGTCCCCGTCTCCGCTTCTGCTCTCATGAAGCTCAGAATTAACAAATGCTGTCTCCAGTGAAAGGCGATGAGAAACTGAAGTCTTAGACAATCTAACTTTTTTCTTACACTATACTGTTCGTTAACAATCGGAGGTATGGAAACAGTCAGCGGCCGAGGTGACCTTGTTGTCTTCTGTGGGCACTCGAGCTAAGGCTCGTGAGTCTCCTCGTGAGAGGAGAAAATTAAATTTCAGCCACGTTAATATGGAAGTTTGTCAATTCTTAATCTTTATCAACTTTCAGTTCATGAACAATCGGGATGTATGGGAAACGGTCAGCGGCAGAGGGCTGAACATATTCCCTTCTGTGGACTCACAGTGAGGCCGTCTGTGAGAATCCTCGTTTCTCATTGTAGACTCACAGTGAGTCCCGTGTCTGAAAGTCCCCGTGTCTCCGCTTCTGCTCGCTCATGAAGCTCAGAATTAACAAATGCTGTCTCCAGTGAAAGGCGATGAGAAACTGAAGTCTTAGACAATCTAACTTTTTTTTCTTAAATTATACTGTTCATTAACAATCGGGATGTATGGAAACAGTCAGCGGCCGAGGGCTGAATTTATTCCCTTCTGTGGACTCACAGTGAAAAAATAGACAGCACTTTCTGTCTAAAGCCAGTGAGTCAACATCTGCGTTTTACTTCTTTCTGGCGCTGATAAAGCTCACCATGCTGTCTCCAGTGAAAGGAGAGGAGAAACTGAAGTCTTAGACAATCTAACTTTCTTTCTTACACTATACTGTTCGTTAACAATCGGGAGGTATGGAAACAGTCAGCGGCCGAGGGTGACCTTGTTGTCCTCTGTGCGCACTGAACTAAGTCTCGTGAGTCAACATCTGCATCTCGCTTCTTTTGGG
>NW_026115844.1:0-29580 GCF_001640805.2 Lates calcarifer
TACAAACAAACTTTAACTTAACTAACGTCACACACAGCTTCCGGACTGACTTTAGCCAAGGTTTAAACCCAGCACGAGCATGAGTGCACCTGACACTGACTTCTGGTGCCTGTAAGTGAAGCACGGAGCCGCTCCCTCCACAGCCTTAAATTAACTGGTTAAGAAAACAGCTAAATTAGCAGCGCGCGCTAATCCAGCAGCTAACAGACAGTAGGGCTGGTGCAGCAACAGGTGGATATGCTGCAGATTTACAACACACTGGGGCTCGTTTCAGGTCGTTTAGACCGAGTCAAAGCACTTTTATTCGGATTCACTCACGTTGAACTGCTGCTAAATTTTTAACGTCTGCTCTGTGTACACGTGCGCGCATGTACACGTACACACACACACAAAGCTAACATGCCAATGCCTCAGAAAGTCGAAGAGCCGGAGTTGCAGGCTGGTTTCTTCGAACAACTAAATTCCAAAAAAAAATATTATTGACAAGATTATAAACAAAAGCTTTACTTACCGAAGTCAACTTCACCTTCTGTGCTGGCTTTGACCGCTCCCGAGTTGGCCTCGTGCTTAAAGTGGTAGATGCGCGCCAACCGGAAATGGGGCATGCGCAAGGGGCACACAGTTCTGCAACTTAGGTCTCATACCGCAAACCAAGCTACACACTCAGTTAAACCATGTACATAGAATTAAATGAAATAAGTTTGTTGATCAAAAGTACAGAAAACTCAGTGTGAGCAAGTAAACATAAAAAACTAGTATGAATTAAGTTTAAATGCACTGTTTTAGCTTTAGTCAGGACAATGTTTGCATTTACAGTGTGGAGACAGCAGTTTTTCATTCTGAGCTTAATGAGCGAGCAGAAGCCGAGACAGGAGGACTTTCAGACGCGGGACTCACTGTGAGTCCATGAGAGCTTGAACTGTGTATTTCTCGCCATGTTGATTGGATGAAACCTCTCAGGAGAGATGTTCTGTCGGAACGCGCGTGCTGTTAGAACATACCTGAAGGTTCCATTGTTACCATGGTTTTTTTTTTTAAGGTGCATCGTTCAGAACCGATCATCTTTTAAACACAAACAAACTCCAGATGATCAGAAAACTGTTGGCTTTCTATTTGCACTGGATTTCTTTGAAAAAAGAGACATTGAGGAAAGAGACTTCAACGAGGACTTCTCATCGCACCCGAGCAGCTACCTGACAGCTACTGTCACCAACGAGGATTTTTACTTGGAAAAAGTACGTTTTTTTTTTTCAAATTTATAAAACCATGTTGTTTTCAATGCATTTTGCCTTTGAGTCCAACATTGACTGCAAATATTGGAAATATTTTTCAACTATCAGTGTAAATTAGCCAAATGGGACTGACTTTGACTGTCTTAAGTTTGCCCAAAGAAACCAAAAGCTTGGTTTACGGTCTCCTTCAATCACTTTGAACCGTTAGCATGCTGAGAGGTAGCCTATGAATAAAATAACGTTTGTATATCTTCTCGCTCACACCATAAGTAATACATGTAGTGACAATATCTTTTAATTTGAAAATATTTTTGATGTATTTTACACAGAACGGCGCACAGATATTATTCAGTTTTATGTCCGATTGTGAACTGTGATATGTGCCGACCTGATAAACCGCTTACATTTATTTAATAATTGATTAATTGATTAGTGGATTGCTAGAAACTTAATTGGCAGTAATTCTGATAATTGATTAATTATCTCAATATTTTTATACACAAAAAATCACTCATACCAGCTTCTCAAAAATAATATTTGCTAGTTTTTTGTTGTTTGTTTTATTAATTTCTGACATTATATACACTGAACAATCAATGGATTATTTAAAAAAAAAAGATAATGTACTTTGTGTTAGTATGACTTAACGCATGTCATTTATTTTTATGGTTCATTTTATTTTATAGTTTTATTGCATTGTGGTACCTTTGTTGTGTATGTTTCCATCTTCAGATGCAGCAGGACACCTGGACAGCGCTTCTTGTTCCTGTCCCCAGCCGCTCCATCATCCCTCAGGTGGTCCTCCACAGGTCCCAGCGGCAGCCTCCCACAGCACTCCACCTCTCACCTCTCTCTCCCCTCCTGCCTCCTCCTCTGGCTCTTCTCGCTTTTCTCTCTCCTTACCAGGCTGCTCATTCTGGCCTGTTGAGGCATCAGGACCTCCTCCCCAGAAGATCCCAAGGAGGGACCCTCAGCCGCCCCCTGAGCCTGTGGAAGCGCGCTCAACAGCTCGTGGCCAGATCACGGTAAGAACATACATTCATGGTATTTTAAGTTAATATAATTTCATTTCCCTAACCACCCAGAAACCAACCAGTTGTCTAGAGCTATGCATGCAAATTATTTTATAGTTTTATTGCATTGTGGTACTTTTATTTCAGTGATGTGTGAAAGTTACTGTGGTAACAGTTGATGGTATGTTTATGTGATGTGAGCAGACTTCTAAAGGTTGTATATGTTTCTACCTTCAGATGCAGCAGGACACCTGGACAGCGCTTCTTGTTCCTGTCCCCAGCCGCTCCATCATCCCTCAGGTGGTCCTCCACAGGGTCCCGGCGGCAACCTCCCACAGCACTCCACCTCTCACCTCTCTCTCCCTCCTGCCTCCTCCTCTGGCTCTTCTCGCTTTTCTCTCTCCTTACCAGGCTGCTCATTCTGGCCTGTTGAGGCATCAGGACCTCCTCCCCAGAAGATCCCAAGGAGGGACCCTCAGCCGCCCCCTGAGCCTGTGGAAGCGCGCTCAACAGCTCGTGGCCAGATCACGGTAAGAACATACATACATGGTATTTTAAGTTAATATAATTTCATTTCCCTAACCACCCAGAAACCAACCAGTTGTCTAGAGCTAAGGTTATTAGTCAATTAGTAGATTGTCAGAAAATTAATTGGTACCAATTTTGATCATTAATTAATTGTCTAATTTTTTTTAGTCATAAGTGCAAAGAAATTCATTTGTACCAGCTTCTCAGATGTGAATATTTGCTAGTTTTTTCATCCTAACATTATATACACCGAGCTATCAACTGATTATTGAAAGAGAAAGTAATCAATTTTTTGTATTAAGTATAATTTAATGCATGCAAATTATTTATAGTTTTATTGCATTGTGGAACTTTTATTTCAGTGATGTGTGAAAGTTACTGTGGTAACAGTTGATGGTATGTTTATGTGATGTGAGCAGACTTCTAAAGGTTGTATATGTTTCTACCTTCAGACGCAGCAGGACACCTGGACAGCGCTTCTTGTTCCTGTCCCCAGCCGCTCCATCATCCCTCAGGTGGTCCTCCATAAGGTCCCGGCGGCAGCAGCCTCCTGCAGAGCTTCACCTCTCACCTCTCTCTCCCCTCCTGCCTCCTCCTCTGGCTCTTCTCCCTTTTCTCTCTCCTCTCCAAGCTCCTCATCCTCTGCTCTCTCTTCATTCTGGACTTGTGTTGAGGTATCAGACCATCCTCCTAAGCTCATCCTGAGGAGGGACCCTCAGCCTCCCCCTGAGCCTGCCAGAAGCACCCCCAGCAGATGCCTCTGCCTCCCTCTCTGGCTCTTCTCTCTCTTCGCTCCCCTCGCCTTCTCTCCTCCCTCTCCTCTCTCCTCTCTCCTCCTCCTCTTCTAGCTCCTCGTCTCCGGACCAACCTGAGCCACCCATCAGCTGTATTTCATTCTCTCTGTGCTTTGATTTTTTGCGCTCCTGGTCTAGGTGCTCGTCTCCGGACAAACCCGAGTCACCCCTGAGCCTGCAGAAGCACCTCCAGCAGATGCCTCTGCCTCCTTCTCTGGCTCTTCTCTCTCTTCTCTCCCCTCGCCTTCTCTCCTCCCTCTCCTCTCTCCTCTCTCCTCCTCTTCTAGCTCCTCGTCTCCGGACCAACCTGAGCCACCCATCAGCTGTATTTCATTCTCTCTGTGCTTTGATTTTCTGCGCTCCTGGTCTAGGTGCTCGTCTCCGGACAACGAGTCGCCCCCTGAGCCTTCCAAGGGCGCCCCCTGGACACCTGAACCACCCAGTCCAGCGTTTGGAGGTGCGCCCCCTGGACCACCTGAGCCAACCAGTCCACCTGGGTTGTTTGGGAACCAGCCTGAACCGCAGTGGGTGAAGGATGTCCGGTCCTTCATGGAGAGGAGGGAGCCATATGATTCCATGGGGTGCAAAAGGACCATTAAGGCTGAAGGTAGGTCTCCAGGTAAGCCAGAGTCATTACGTCGTTATCATTACACATTTTAATTTCCTTACATTTTTTGTGAATGATTTTGTATTGAACTTGTGTGATTTGCTTTGAATTAGTTTGAATTGAATTGATTGAGGGGCCATGCAGCGTGAGAATGGTGTTCTTGTTGCTGCACCATGACTCAGGCAGGGTGTCTGCACAGAGCGAGTGTGATCTGGGAGGGATAGCGTGAACCTCCAACGTGTTTCGACCTCCCAGTGAAGCTGCTCTGTGACAGAGAAAGAAAAGGATGGCGACACCATGTCAAGGAGGTTCACATGTCTGTCGACGCCCACCCTAGACCGACAAGAGTCTGCAGTGACAAGGGCCTCATGGCAGGGGTCAGCTGTAGAAAGTTAGCATGTAGGTAGCATGTGTAGTTATGCTAGAGAAGAAATTATTACAATAGGGAAGAAATCATTTAGGAAGAGAAGGGAGAAGAGAAGAGGAAGGAAAAGGTAAGATGTACGACAGGGAGGAGAGGAGGAGGAGTCCTTCAGAAGAAGAAGGTAAGTCTTTCATGTTATTATCAGATTTCATGCAGTTATGAATTATATCACTGTTTATCTGATTTCTAAAGTTTTTAGCTCAATCTGCTTGTCTTCTGTTTTCTTTTAGAGAGATGACGAGAGAGGAGAGGAGAGGAGAGGAGGTGGAGGGCAACATGACATGTAAACCCTCTCATATAAAAAGGTAAACATTTCATGTTATTATCAGATTTAATGTAATGATGAATGATACCTGAGTTTACCTGATTTCTAAAGTTTTAAACTACAACCTGTTTGTCTTCTGTTTTTCATTCAGAGAGATGATGACAGAGGAGAGGAGAGGAGGTGGAGGGCAACATGACATGAAAACCCTCTCATCTAAAAGGTAAACATCCATTTATCTACTGTTATTACCTGATTTTATGAAGTTCATTATTTGAAGTTTTTAACTGTTATTCCCTTTTGTCTGTCATTTATTTCTGCAGAGGGAGGAAAGGGTTTTTTTTTAAAGAGAAGAGGAGAAGACAGGCTGAGGAGATGAGAAAAGAGAAGAGAAAAATCAGAGTGGAGGAGAGGAGAGGAGGTGGAGGGCAACATGACATGTAAACCCTCTCATCTAAAAGGTAAATATCCATTTATCTACTGTTATTACCAGATTCTAAGTTCATTTAATTCATTATTTGAAGTTCTTAACTGTTAATCCCTTTTGTCTGTCATTTATTTCTGCAGAGAGGAGAAAAAATGAGGGAAGAGACATGAAAAAAGGAAAAAAGACGAGAGGGGAGGAGAGGAGAGGAGGTGGGAGGGCAACATGTCGTGTAAAACCTCTCATGTAAAAGGTAAATATTTCTTGTTGTTATCAGATTTCGTGCAGTGATGAATTATTATACTTCTGTTTACCTGATTTCTACATTTTTGTTTTTTGTCTTTTTTCTTCTAGAGAGAGGAGAGGAGGTGGAGGACAATATGAAAAGTGAACCGTCACCATCAAAAAGAAAAACATCTGTTTATGTCATACTGTCTACATGATACACAGGAAGAATCCATCTGTTCACATTTATTCACTGAAAATGTAACTATTATCCCCTCATCTGCATTTTTTAGAAAGAGGAGAGGAGACACGATTGAGGAAGAGAGAGAGGAGACGAGAAAAGGAAAGAAAAGAGGAAAATCAGAGTGGAGGAGAGGAGAGGAGGTGGAGGGCATTATAAAGTGGAAACCCTCTCATGTAAAAGGTAAACATCCATTTATCTAATGTTATTATCAGTTTTTATCAAGTTCATTATTTGAAGTTTTTAACTACAACCTGTTTGTCTTCTGTTGTTTGTTTAGTGAGATAATGACAGAGGAGGTGGAGAGGAGGTGGAGGACATTACGAAGAATGAACACTCACATATAAAAGGTAGGAAGCTAATGTCTCTGAAAGCAGCTTAACTTCCCTGTAATAACTTGAGACTGGTCTGAAAAGTTGTTCTCTTCTTGTGTTTTCCTTTTCAGCCAAGAAAACTCTGACCTGCCACTTCACAAACTACAAGTGAAACATGTTTCTACAAAGATTTTTCTCATGTTCAAACTGTTCAAAAACAAGTGTTTGAAATACAAAGTGACAACAAAAAGTGTGTTTTGTGATTACATTTATAAAGACTTGTGACTTGATTGAGATTATTGTAATACTGATTATAGTGATTACTGATATTGATTTAGATTACTGTCAACAGTTTTTATTGGAACTACTTTCTTCTTCTTCTTCTGATAGATAGATAGATAGATAGATAGATAGATGACTTTATTCATCCCCAAAGGGAAATTTGGTTGTCACAGTAGTCCGTATGTGAATGCAACAAAAACGGTACAAGATAGAATAATACAATGGTATAAAATAGAATATAACAGTATATAGTGCAAATGGCAGCAGCAGCAGAATACAACAATAAAGGTATAATATGCATGATAAATGATAAATAAAGAAGAAATAGTCATTTACCTGAGGTCATTTTACAGCCAGTTGTGTACAACAACACAGTGTTATGGAGGTTTACATAAGTAAATGATTTGAGTATTTCATCCACATACTCACAATTTATTTACATTAATTACATGACCACAAAGAAGTGATTTAAGTGTATTACAAAGGTTAAATGAAGGTAGTTTTATTTGTTGAAGACACTGCATATAAACAATTATTTATAAAATAATTATTATAAAAAGCATCAGTCATTCTTTATTGAAATTGTTATTTATAGCAATTATAGCAATTTGATAAATGTTACAGAATCCATTTTCTGATTTTTCTAGCATTTAATATTCTTCATCACAAATCACACAACTAAAATACAATACTAGTAAACTGTTTATTTTGTCAATATTAAACAGTGTGAAATCATCCCTGAATATTGAGAGGCTCAAGTGAAATCTCAGCTGCCATCTCAGCACCCACTGATATAGAAATGTTTGCCTTTTTGACAAAGTATGACTGAATGCTCATTCAACTGTGTGCTATTCCATAAATATTTCAATCTGTACTCACCAACATGAACTTATCAGAAATGCTAAATTAACATGTTAACAAGTTAAGACTGTCATTGATATGTCAGTGTCAATAGTGCCATACTCTTCCAGACAAATCCACTGCACCCAACACAGAGCTGGAATAGTGCTTTTCAACATCCTACATCCAACACAGTCTTTAGCAAAGTCAAAGCTGAGGAAGGCTGCTGCCCTCAGTCTGTGTGACCCAGGTGAGCTGTATGTGAGCAGAGGGTCCCATGGAGCTGACAGTGTCTTTGTAAATTGTTGTTTAAGTCATTTACGAGATGTAGAAGTGATTTGGGGTGTACCAGCAGCAGTATTTGCCACGGCGATAGCTTTTAAGACAGTAACTTCAAACACTTCAAAAGTATAGTGCAGTGTTGGGGGGTACGCAAGGTTGAGGGCATAAATCAGCTGCATAAGCAGCGTGCAAGCTTTAGCAGTATTGCCACATCCTTGCAACATCTCCTTGCCTTCAACAAGGATGGATACATCCACTGGATCCTCTCCATCAGCACTGTGGACAACTAGGATCTTGAGGATGTGTCGAGAGGCATCACTGCGGCTGTTCTCCTGCATACAATTTACAAGAACAATGAAGACAATTCTATTGAGAAACAAATACTAATAAAATTGCTTGATTTGTTGACCTCAGTATCAGGGTGCTAAAAATAACCATCATTAAACACAGCTCAGATTACGTTCAATTGAGTCAAATCTATTTGCATTAGCAAAACATTTGTAGAACATGGTGCAAGATGACTGCACTCCACAGACTGTAGCCCCCAAATGAATGTTGCTTGAATGTTGCTCTCAGCCATAAATTGTGTGCCTTTGACACTTTATAGTGCGAGGAAACCCTATGGCTTTGTAATCCCAGATTTTTGTGAGTATACACAAAAGCTGAGCAGAATATCTTCATCTCTTCCTTTACCTCCTCTCTTAACTTAGGGTTAACTTTAACTGTGATGATAACATGATAACATTCAAATTTTAAAAGGCGTCATTAAAAATGCTTTTAAATAAAATCATGCTTTACCAGGAAATCTTCAAAAAGTTCCTCAACTTTCTTGCCAAGGTACAGGATCAGGCTGCGGATAACAGCATCACATCTATTATTTAGACACAATGATGTGTAAAGTGAGAACACGAGAACATACGAGGAGCAAGGAGCTGTGATCTGAGTGTACGGAGCAAGCGGAATCGTTTGCCCTCAGTTGAACATTGAATTGTCTTTGTCCAATCACATTCACGTCTAAAGACAGGGTCAAAATTAATACATGTACCTTCAGTGTCACACACTGTGTGGGGACTTTGAGTGCAGAATTTTTCTGCCTTATATTTGTACACTGAGGTCTGTCTCCCTACAAAAAAAGGTCACCAAAGCATAATTTTGGACAAACACACCTGACTCAGTTTGTCCAGGAACGGCCTCAGCTTGGTCCCTACAACACCTCCCCTGGCCTTCATCAGGGCAATAAGTTTTGGTGTGTAGTGGTCAAGTCTGTACATGAAGCTCTGCTCCAGGGAAACTGTAGTTATTCTTCTGAATTCCTCGTTGATCTGAACTGACAAAAGATTCACAAATGAACATGAACAATCTGAGTACAAGCAAGGTAGTGACCGGCCTTGACCAGCGTGTAGATGTTTCAATCTATAATGTTTTAAGAGAGCTAAACGTTTTGATGCCCTGAAGTTACAATTTTTGCATGACCATCTCTAACAAAGGAGGCCTACTGCTTCTCCTTGATGACGTCAGCACTGAAACCCACCAATCTGTCCTCCTGCTTAGACCTCAGCTGCCCACTGGCTCATCCTAAGGAGAGAAAGAAATCAAGAAATTCATGATGCAGCACTACCGACTTAAGCATTACCAACCAATCTCAGCATTAAGAAAAAAAAATCTCAAAGACACTTTGGTAAGAGCTAAGTTCCAAAGACAGGGACCAGGTCAAAAAAGAGGACAACATTGGGCCTTTCACCCCAGAACATTCCTTAATAACCCACATGGGGGAGCCAACACCCCAATAATGGACAACCTCTCTCCAAACCAGGAACCTGATCTAGGCTATAACCTGTCGTGCCTGCAATCAAACCTACATAGGGCAAACAGGCCAACCACTATTAGCACACCCGAAACAGCATCTGTTCACCATTGGGGAGGAGAGACTGACCACCCCACTGGTTCAACACTTCCAAATTCATCCAATGCAATATCTTTCCATCACTGGCCTTCAATCCAACCCGGCGTGGACGGAGGGTCAACGGAGGAGACACGAGGCCCTCTGGATAGAAAAGTTAAAAACAAGAGTCCCTTATGGACTGAATGCACACCAATTGTTTACCACTGCTAGTGATTTGAGACCAAAAATGATGACTCTGGACTCGTCCCTTTCAGCAGGCAAAACTGGATATGGTGGACTGAAGACTTTCCTCATGAAGGATGTGTTCAAATGACACAAGTTGACAAAGAAATCTCAGAAGCAAGAACATTTATTAGACACACAAAACGTACAATAAAGCAACAAGAACAACAACAAGAGGAACCCTCAACAGCACTGCACACAAAAATCTATTTCAAAACTTCCTTAAGAATATAAACTATGTACAATTGCCCTGAACGGTCTCAAAGTTATTTCTGGAACTTCAGCCTTCTACGGGTTATGACCCGCCTCAATCTCTCTTGAGTAGCCTTCTTCAACGAGCGGTGGCAAAGTAAACACAAGGGCATTTTGCTGAGTCTGCAATTGAAAATGATATTGACCAAACAGATAAAAATGTCATTTATAGAACTGACAATAAATCATTAGCAATAGCAATTACTAGCTATGAAGTGGTAAAAATCAAATGCTAACAATCAAATGCATTGAGAAAATAGCCAAAAGTCAAATGCAGAATCAAAAGTTGGAAATCAAAATGTAAAAGAGGTAGAAACAGTTGAAAGGTAAAATCAGCTGCTGAGGGTTTGACTCAAACAATTCAAATGGAGAGAAAGAGGTATGAAGTTTTTCTTTCTGTGTTTTCTATCACCAACTGAAATTAACTGCCAAGTTACTCCTGATTAAAACTGCTCTAAAACCTGTTTGAAGTGAAACCTGTTGAACTGTGTGTGAATCCACATCTTCTATGTGCTGTGGAGACAGTTTGTAGCAGGATTTTGACAGAAAAGTAAGTCAAGAGTTTGATAAACAGCACAGACATCAGAGATCACAGTCACCTGTTTGAGTCCAACTGCACTCACAGGTTGCCATAGCAATATCAAGGTCTCAGCCTCTACAGAGTCAGATTTTGCTCTGTGCACCTCTTGAACTCCTCCTAATAATTAAAAAACCATAACTCCTATCAATAATATCTGGTAACTACCAGTGTCAGGAGACTTTACTGAACACAGACATGTGTTATTTGTGTAGATAAAGTGAAAAATGACCACAGTATGGCAGTTTAAAAACTGGCCTGGTTTGGATAATGTCTGAGGAGACCCAATATGGAGATGAATGGAGCAGTTGAGGGCTCCTCTTGGTGATCAGAGGCTGCTACTTCAAGAACCATAAATCCTGTGGCTTAGGGAGTCACACTTTGTGACAGAGCACAAAATGATCTACAATTTGAGGAATAAATTGTGTGTGAGAAGTGAAAGGTGTGGGCAGGAGAAGAGGTAAAGCACAAACATTTCAGAAAAAGTTGAAGGCCTGAAAGCTAGAGTGGGTGACCTCACTGCTGACATCACCCACTCTGGCCAGCGCAATACACACCCATTAAAAACCCAGAAACTGCCAGAAAACAGCATGAAATATAAACTGCTGTCATTCAAAAACTGTACAAGATATGAAAACGTTGAATGCAAGCTTAATAGCTGAACGTATTGGGACTTGTTTAAAGTTTAAATGAAGTTTCTAGCACAAAGTATGCTGGAGTAGTTAAAGTTCAAAGAAGCTGAAGTTTTCAAGGATTTGAACATAGTCTCCAACCCCCCCCCATGGCACCATGGCAACTGGTTGCTGGGCAAAAGTTAGTGAGCCAACTGTGATTGGCTAATCAGAGTGGCCAACCCTGAGCCAGTCTTTCTGTCAGCCATGTTGTCCTCTTCTAGCAGGACAAAAATAGCATCTTAAAGGTACATCATCACAAGTGTTACTAATGAAATGTAGTGGAGTAGAAAGCAGCATAAAGTAGTACCTCACCATTGTACTTAAGGACAGTACTTTGTTACTTTCCACCCCTGTTGAAATTCAGTTATAGAAGTTATGTAGACTTGCTTTGTGTGTCCAAAGGTACACCAAATCCCCACAGTGTGACTGTTTGAACAGATTTATATCCCCAAGTAATACAACAGCAACAACAACACACACACAGGTTTGCGCAGGTATACTTGTCAGGACATTGCTTACTGACTTCCATTCATTGTGGACAAAATTTGCTACTAAACTAAATTTCTGTGCTCAAATAACCCAGCACCTGGGATGTCTCACACTGTCATATTCTATTATTATAGGCACCCCAGGTACCTTTAATCATATTTTATAGTGGTCTTTCATCACCTTTCATTCATTGTCTGGAGAGCCAACTGAAGCTGTCATCATTCTGCTAGGATTAAAAAACACTGTAGTAGAAAAAAACTGTATCTAATACTAACCAATATGCTTACACATTGAATAACTGTTTAAATAGATAAATATTCCATTAGCAGATAAATAAATGATAGGCTGTATCAACCAGACAATCAGAAGCCTAAATGAAAATCACCCACTCACCTGTATGACCTTTTTCTGTGTATTTATCATTTCAGAATGGCCTTAAAGAAACTTCTGTGGACGGTGCCAGAAACACCATATTCTAAACCGCCACCCATCCACCTTTTTGTGATGGCAAAGGTGGAGCAGGCGATGGTCCTGTCTTGGACCTTCCATGAAAACACTGCAAAAGCTGCAGTGACCAAAAAAAATGCTGTGGTGGCCGTCACAGATGGGGCCTCCACGGCCAAGTTCACAGTGTTTGAGGAGTTGGCCCCCAAGGTCTCTGAGGGAAACGCCTATATAATCAGGGGATATACACTTAGAGGCACCTCTCCTCCTTCCATAATAAATATAACAAAGGACACACTGTTTTTCCACTCTACAAAGTGTGTCTGAGGAACTCAAGAGGGAGGCAGAGGCTCTGTTGGCACCAGCATCGCTGCTGACCCCCCTGAGGGCCTGCAGTAACCAACAGGAGCTTCTCACTGTTGAAGTGGCGGTAAGTTCATTCTCTAACTTCTCTCTTTTATTCTAAGAAACTGGCAATGACGCCATCAATTCATAATTTTGCATCAGCAAGGCCACTCTCAAAGGGAAATAAGCAAACAAATAGGACACTAAAGATGTGATATTCAAGCTTCTAAAGAAATTTGAAGAACTGAGCCAGGTCCTTCTTTCAGTCTTTATAAGGAGAAACTCTAAGAAACTTTACAGCAGTTTTTGACCTTTCAGTGTTTTATTTGTCACTGACCTCTCCTGATTCTTCAAATCATATCCTGATCAAGGCTGCTTTTTGTTTGCTTTGGTTGTTATAGTATTAAAGGAATAAAATTGAAGAGCTTGGTATAAAAGGTGGAGTTAATATGAATGTGTCCTGTTTTTCAGGTGTCTACAGTCAAGGAGGTGAGAAGTGGAAAAGACAGCATTCCACTGAAAAACATCACACTGCAGGAGGTAGGCTGATGGATTTTTGCCATCTCTGCGTTTTTCATAGATTCATTTCATAGAGATTTTGGTTGTGGTAACAGGTGACCAATGTATCTGACAAGATGATAGCTCATGTTCTTTCCCTCTCAACAGGAGGTCAAAGCCAGTGCTGACTCAGTCACTGTTGTTGGTGTGACAGAGGAGCAGCCACGCATGTCCACCCTCTTGATGGAGGAGGGAAACATGGTGAGGGTGGATGTAGATTCTAAATAAAACATGTATTTTCTCTTTCATTGTTCAAATATTTTTCTTGTCTCACAAAATGATCTCATGTTTCTGACTGACTGTCCAAACAAGCAGCATAGTTTGCTGAAGTCATTTTTATCTGTAAAAGATTACTATCAAATGTATTTCATTCTCAGTCAACAAAATTATATTGCCATGTGCACAAAGAAGAGAAAAATGAGGTGTGACGTGTGAGCATCATTGGGGATTAGACCCCATTATTATGTCATCATATTTGAAAGGGGATGAGGCTGTGTTTGGTATAGGAAACCCCCCAGGGTCTAGACACTGGTGGTGGTGATGAGATGAAGAAAATACTGAACATCTGAATGTGATGATGATATTATTATGTGTTGTCATATTTCTAGGCTTTTTCTAACATGATTTAAATTCATCATGTTGTGCAGTTGACTGTTTAGTTTACTACACACTCAAATGACTTAACATACAATCATAACTACCAGAATAGTCTTACAATCTGTTATGATAAAAACCCAGTTGGGATGTTAATACATTGTGTTAATGTTGTTTAACTTCAAAAAAACGAATTAACACCAATATGTACATTTTAACACATTTATTTATTCACCTATCAATATTTATCACTCTTCAATATTCAAATCATATCACACCAGTATTTACTATTACTAAGATGCTATAGTATCCATCCACCAATGAGAAAGCTGGGAGCACGGGCAGGGAGCCGAAGTAAGGTCACGCCTTCCTAGGCTGGAGCCAATCACGCACTGGGGACGGCTCATCGCAATTTGCATACAGAAAACTACCAGACAAGGGCTGCGTAGCTGGCACGGTGCCGGCGTCAGCCGAAGGTCTCAGTTTCCAGCGGTGATTAACACACACGTGTGTAAAGACCTGACAATACACACTCACTCACTTATTGTCAGGTTACCTGAACATTCCTGCAGTTGCTTTTCTCTGGCTGCTCTATGATCATTTCTCAACTAATTAGCATAAACTAGAGAGAGAGCCGTCCAGACCACCAGTGGAGCTTCTCTAACACAGACAATGATAGCTGACCAGAACTTCTTGTACAGGCCATAAGTGAGGATGTAGCTAAATGTAGCTTGAACTTAAGTTTCATGCATCTAAACTGTAAAACTGGTTAAAGTTAATATAAACAGAGAAGGGCTGTCAGTAGCTGTCATACCCAGCAGTTGGTACCAGTGGCTGAGCTTGGAAAGTAGGTCTCAATACAGAAGTGAGAGAAGAGTTTCACAGGTTGATTGTATTTTTAACCACTGTTCTCAGTGCTTTACTATGTATGTGTGAAGAGGAGAGGTGACTTTTTGATGAATATTTTTAATAATCCAAAAACATCCTGATTTTTAAAGCAGCAATTATGTAGCAAATAACAGTTATTCATCTAAATTTGAAGGAGCAGTTGTAGCAGAAACAGGAATAAATGACAGTTTATCAATAGAATATACAAACATGCTTACAAATTATATCATATCTCACGCATGACCCTTTTTATTAAGTAACTTGAAATCTCTAAATAATAAGATATGCCACAAAAATGGCTGCAACAGAATATGGAGTCAAGTAGTCATCCGTAGTGTTTGAACTTGACTTTTGTAAGGCAGGGCTGAACAACGTATGTTACCATCAGTCATCATCTGTGTAGGCATCTCTCTGTCACTCATTCTATGAAGGTGCTACAGTAAGCACAGAGCCCAAATCATACTGTGTGGGTTAAAAACTGCAGTGAGGATTCATGGGTAAATATCAAATGAATGCAGTGTGACAGGATAGGGCAACAACAAATGTAACATATTTTATGCTCATAAACAGATGAAGGGTGACACATTTGTGAACCCAGAGCTTTTGACATTAGAACATGGAGTACATGGTGTCTTTTGTTGGACAGCATTGATCTCAGTGGTTTCTACACAGAATTGTTCAGCCTTACCACCAAAGGCTTCTCACACAGTGGTTAGACTTGATCTAATGTGCTCAGTAGTTCATGACTCAACAACTCCAGCAGAGCTCCACTGTCATATCATATCAACATGATCAGTTCAGGTGTATGTTATCCAACATTTGAATGTGTTTTTCAAAATGTAATTCATCTGTGTGACTTCAGGTGAGAGGAGTAACATGGGAACAATCACGTCATTAGACAAGGCCCATGTGAAAACCCTGAGCTTCAGTTTCACACACATTTTACCACTGGAGTTCTAAACAGTGTAGGACTCATGTCTGTACCCAGAGCTTTAGATTAGATCAAGGCTAAGTGCACAAATGTGAGAAACCTTTCACATACATAGCAGCTGACACCCCACACTAATGATTAAGATGACTAAAATCTGGCCTCTCCTCCAGGTTAATTAGTTGACGTGCCTGTGGCACCTGAACTAATTGACCTGTTTTCCCTCTCTATCTGTTCTCTTTATCTATTGATGAAGAGACAGGTGGGCGGTTGGGGGGCTGGGAGCAAATGAAATGAAAAGGAAAGGAATAAATTCTTATGAGATGCAGAATAAACATATCTCAGTTGGGTAGAGGTCAACAGTCCAAAAGATCCTTTAAACTGCAGAGCTGTTTTCAGAGACACAGTCATTCTGTCCAGGGTTCATAGTTTGTTCTGTCATGATGCTCTTCAGTCAGTTGTTGGCACAAACCAAAACTGTCAACAGAGCACAGTGTCAGCATGAAGATGGACTGACCTTTGACCTTTCCAGTGGCTGTAGAGCTTCTGCTTTCAGTCATCTGGTCAGTGTCAGTGAACATGGAGGACACAGAGGTGCAGAGACCTTAAAGAGAAAAACAGTGGGAAAGTTTCTCTCTGACATTTCTTTAGTTGTAAATGCAAACTGCATGCACCAACAGTGTTTCTGTTGTTTTGATCATCAGGAGGTTTGGTATGGCAGGAGTAGGAGAATAAAACTGCTACCTTTAACACGTGTTGGAGGAGGAGCTTGATGTTGCAGAGAGGAAGCACACAGTGCCATCTCACATAGTTCACTAGCTTGTGGAGCTGTGCAGTGGTCTCTACTGTGAAGTGGAGAATCACAGTGAAGGAAGACCTGAAGGAAGAAGTTCATGTACATAACTTTATTAAACTCCTAACTGTAACATAAAAGTCAAGAGCAACAGTATTACTGTAATATGAACAGATGAATGAACAAACATCAAAAAGTCCTGTTATATGACAAAAACCAACCATACCTTCTGCTCTGTTGTGAGGAAGCCTGAGCACTGAGGAGGAACAGGGTCTCTGTGTGGTCCAGCACTGATGACTCTGCTGTTGATCAACAGTCAGGATGGTGCTGTGATGACTGGTCTGTGGCAGGATGATGTCTTGTAGAGTAATAATTTGTCAATAGTATGCAAAGAGTGACGTGCCTTTAAAAGAAAGAGTTCAGCATTAAGCTGATTTTAAAGGAGTATTATGTGGAAATGGTTTTATCAGTATTTACTGTTCAAAGAAAACATGAGATATATGAGTGTTAAAAGCCACTATGTGTGAGTAGATGTTAGTGTTCACTGCATGTTTACTCTGTGTTAAAAAGACATGTACTTTTTACTTTGTGAAGAAGACATATAATGTTAAACAAAAATGAAACAAGGAAGAATTAAGAAATAATGTGGTAAAAATAAAGGTGACTTAGTTTTAATAAAAAGTAAATACAATCAGAACAGGCCAGAACATAATGGAGTAAAGCAGAGAGAGAAAAGGCCAAATGAGGACAGGGTCTGCCCTGAACACGACCCTGCAAGCTGAAGTGCAGCCAGAAGAAAAGCACAGGGGCTTTCCAGAAACAGTGACCTTGAAGAGAAGATAAGAGTATTTTTAGAGCCCAGGTGCTTCTCAAGAGACAGTGACCTTGAATGTAATATATGAGTAATAAGTTTTTTGTGGGGAGCCCCAAGATAGACACCTAAAGGAACCAATGTTTTAATGGTGTAAATTGGACAGACCAGTAAAATGACCTGAGAGGCCACAGCCAAAACTGTATAAAAAAGGGACAGAGCCAGTACAGTTTTGGGGCTCTTCTGGTGTGTCATGTATGCACTGTGAACGGTCCCCGGGTTTCTTTTTGACAAATAAACTCTGCTGCCTTGGACACTGCCGACTCCTGATCATTTTTGGACACCTGAATCAGGCTGAAGAATTCTGATCGTAGCCCAGTGGTTTGGGACTTTGAACCCAAATCCACATCAGGCTGTAGTCAGCTGATCCAGTGTCCGAGAGTCACAGAGAAGGTGAGGCAAAGGTTGGCAGGAGTTATCTCATCGTCTGCTTTGAAGAAAGACTGGGACTGGCAGGAAGTAGAACATGTCTCTGTGTGGTCCAGTACTGATGGGTCCACCTCAGACTGACAGTTAAGATGGTGTTGTGGTGTGTGGTCAGTGGCAGCAGGATGACAGAGGGCACTGGGACATTGGGTGGATGGAAATGTGGGGTATCAGCTGGTAGGTATCAGAAAGTGTGTGTTACATTGAGAACACACACTTTCTGATGTATTCCCAGTGTTGACAGCTGTGTACAAAGCTGTACTGCTACAGTGCAGTACAGCTTTGTACACAGAAACATGTACATGTATATATACACTGTAATGCTGTATATATATATGTACATGTTTCAGTAGCTGTATAGAACTGCTGTGTTTTTAAGCAGTTGTATGGTTGTACAACTGCTCAGCTTTACAGCAGTTCTATACAGCTACTGAAAGTTTTGGCCTGTGTATTTACCAACCCAGACCCAAAACCCACCCTGATAAATACACAGGCCAAAACACAAGGGAAGCATAACTCACTGACATATAGTTACCTGAAAGATTATATTACATATAACATTAACAGTCCTGATTACCAAACCAAATTTCAGTTTGCCTATCACATGAAATCTACCAATAAGTTGTTAAACAGTAAAATTAGATTTCCTTTACATGGACAGTTACATTAGTTCAACAACAATGTTACCTAAAAACTAGAACATGACTCTCACTGAATTTACCTTACCTTACTCACTGGAGGAACCTGAACAGAATACATCACTGTGACTATATTTTACCAGGTGACATACAAAGACAGTGTTATGGTTGAGGGATAAAAATGATAAGCACTTTGTCAAACATTGTGTTATTCCTCAAGCAACAAAGAAGCCTTGCAGTTTGTTATTTTATAGGGGTCCTCTGGTCCTCCCTCCCTCCCTCACAGCCTCAGTGAGGCTGGAACAGCCTGTGGTCTGGCTCTATAGAGGACCCCCGAACTTAGATCATATTAAACTGCTGTGGCTGTCTCTCTTAATCACTCATCAGTAGACACAGTAATAATGATATACTCTTTAAGATTTTATCAAATACACTGTTCGCTGTTTTGCTCTACTTTTCTCACAATTTCACACAAAGTTCTCATGAACTACTTTCTCAGATCTCTGCACTGAAAATGTGGATTTTAGATTCAAATCATTTGCATTTTTCCACCTTTCAGACTCAGCTGACAGTACACAGTACACAGGGTCGTGATAGCTGTAATAGGTTTTCATCACACCAGAATGGAGACATCTCTGTGGTTGTGAGATGAAGATCAGGTCCAGCAGTGTGTTCTTCTCTGTGGTTGCAGCAGTGATGAGTTGTGTGTATCCTCTAGACTCAAACAGCTCCAGTATCGGTTTGCTTGCTCTGGATAAAAGATTCTCGTTAAAGTCACCGCAGACAATGATGGGATGACAATCCAGGATCTCCAGTGAGTCCAACAGGCTGCTCAGGTTAGACAGGAATGATCTCATACAGTAGTCTGGCGGTCTGTACACAGCTGCAATCAGTGCACTCATGGGAGCTTCAACCTTCAAAGCCACAAACTCAAGGTCAGTTACATTATGAACATACTGTTTCTCACGAACCTGAATGTTGTCTTTGACATAAACAGCAACTCCACCACCACTTCTGCTGGCCATCTGTGGGAACTTTGTATAGGACAGGTGTGTGTTGCGTTTGAACATGTTGTAACCTTGTAGGAGCCCTGTAGGTGAGTTTCTGTGAGACACAACACATCTGCTAGACACAGTTCATGATGGCTCTTTATGTTGTTAACATGAGACGGCAACCCTTCTGTATTGTGGTGAACAATGGTCAGAGTGTCAGGCCTGCTCAGTGTTTGTGTGATATGAAGAAGAGGCATCATGTCGTCCAAACTGACTTGTCTCATGTTCTCCAGTGCTGCAGTGATTTCTGTGTTGGTGTAGATTTTACTCTCATCCATGTCCAGTAGGTGCAGTCCACTGAGAGAGGTCACTCGACTGATTGCAACATAAGCCATGCCGGGTTTAAAAATGTGCTTCAGTGAGACGACAGCTGATGTTCTGGTCATACCTTGAACCTTATGAATTGTACATGCAAAGGCCAGTTTAATGGGAAACTGTCTGTGAACCACTCCTTTCTGTTTCAGCTTCTCCTCTGCTCTCTCTTTGTACACAAGGTTATCATGTACTCCTGATGCTCTGTTACTGCTGTTCCTTCCAGCTGTTTCATCATCCATCTTTAGTCCAAGCTTAGTGACACGTGAAGATCCATGTTGTTGAAAGGTTACCACTCTGACTAAAGTAGCAAATGAACCATTGACTAATCCTTGAGACACATCAAGGTTTCTGGTGAGCATAACACGAGCACCTTCAGCAACTTGCAGTGTGTCTGGTAACTCATTTCTGCCTCCTTTCACTGGTTTGTCTTGCTGTGTCATTCTGCCAGATCGTGGCTCCTTTTTATAGTCATCAGCATCAATTGTAGTGACAGTGAAGCTGAGCCAGTGTTGCAGAGTTGTGTGCATCTACTTGTCTATTAGTAGCAAAAATGTGCAGGACATCAGTTGGACAAAGTTGTGGTTCAGTGACAGCTTGTGACAGCAAAGCTCTGTCTGCGTCAGACAGCTCATCAGACTTTTCCTTCACACGGATCCTGTTCAACTCTGCAAAGGCAACATCATCTTTCTGTTGCATAATTTCAGTCAGAGTGATCATCTGAAAGTGTTCCTGCCACAGGTCAATCTGTGATGGGTCGTACACACACAGAGGTTTAGACTGTCGCACTGGTGGGAGCTGATAAAAGTCTCCAACTGCAATTACTGACATTCCTCCAAAGGGTTTCTCACTGCCTTTGATCTGTTTGAGTCTCACATCCACGTAGGCAAAGAGGAGCTTTGACACCATAGACACTTCATCAATGATGATGATTTCAGCATTTAGAAGTTCTGCTCTGACCTCATCCAGCTGATCACCCAGTCCTACAAATGGAGGTTTCAAACTTCTCGGCAGCTTGAGAAGAGAGTGCAGTGTAGTGCCAGATATATTAAAGGCTGCAGTTCCAGTGAAAGAAGTCAACAGGACAGTGGGCCTTGATATGTCAGCCTCTTCAGCATGTCTGGGCAGTTTGCTCAGTATCTTAGATGCCTCTGAGTAGATGCATTTGATGAGATGTGACTTCCCTGTGCCAGCACCAACATTGATGTAAAAGAACAGCTGCTCTGGATTCAATCCACAAACACATTTTATGCACCAGTCTCTCACTGCATAGAATACACAGGCCTGCTTCTGGTTCAGATTCTGGTACATGTGACGTAAAACCACAGGATCAATGACAGGGGGTTCTCTGATGGCTCTCTGTTACAGCATTAGCCTGTCGAATGTAGTCTGGGACATTTTCTTGAACATTGTCATGATCTGGCTCTGCTGCCTCCAGTCCATAGATACACTCCAACCTGTCTGCTTCAGATTCAGGTGCCAGGTTACACCATTCATCAATCAGTCCTCTGTTCTCCTCATACTCTTCAACAGCTTCCTCAATCTCTTTACTGTTCATTTCATAATTGTCTTTGTTTGGTTTGACAACGTCTCTGACGGGCTCAGGAAGGTCAGAACCAGGCAACTGCACGTAGCCGCTGTTATAGAAGGACTCGTACGTGGGTAAGAAAGGCCTTTTCAGTTCCTGATCTGAGCGGTAAGGAATGTATAGTTTTAGAAGTGTTCCATAAAATTGCTCAGGATGTTTTTTCTGTGAGCAGCAGTGAAATCTGATGACGGCAGGCTTATCATTTTCAAATCCCATGTCATTTAGCAGGGGCAAAACATTTTTACCTTTTCTCTGCTGACAAACCTGCATGTGGACGCAAAGTCATCCACACATCTGTTCAAACTCTGCTGTTTCAGGTCTGGATTTGTATTTGTCGGTCAAAGATGTCATCCACACATTTGAACACTCTGCTGTTGTGCTCTCCAGGTACGAGAGGGGGCGACTCATTTTCAGTGGGTTGTCATCTGTTGTATGAACACGACAGGACGTGAACACTATTTCATGTGAAGGCCACAGGCACGGCTCACACACTCCTGAGCACTGATCTCTCTTTTTGGAATAAGCCTGCATGACCTCTCTCATCTCATCACATTCATTGACATGGTCCCTGTTTGAGTTCTCAATGACTGTTTTGAGGTACTCAGACAGTTTAGACTCTTGCTTTGTTATGTAGCTGGTGAGGTACATGATGCATGAATATGCATTGAGAATGTAACTGACATCAATATTAGCATCCCAGGCCTCAAGTAGATGTGGATTATATCCATTTACCCAGCAGTCCTTTGGGTCACGTTTCAGTATCACAGCACAGGATTTGTTTATCTTCCGCAGACACTGGTGATACTCCTCGACTGTTAACTGACATCGAACCAGGAGCTGCTCCAAACTCAGGGAGGCACTTTCAGGTTCATTCAGCAGCTGGTTGAGTGGTCTGAGCTTAGTCTTTGGTGTTAGCAGGTCCAGTGCAGCATCATCATCATCATCATCATCAGGTCTGACGATCATTGTCTTTCTGCATGGTGGTTTGGGAAATCCAAATCTACAACCAGAGCCCAGACTTCTGAAACATGTCTTTGAGTGGTTTTTACTGTGCATTTGAACCTCTTTGACTTTCTGATGCAGTGCAGGTTGTCTGTGTGGGTCAGGCAGCTCAGCTGTGATGTATCTGGACACAAAGTCACACACAGTCTGGTCATCATCCTCCTCAAACACAGGTGCACCTTCTACCCATATGAGACAGTGAATGTGTGGACTCCCTCTGTGCTGAAACTCAACTCTGTAAAAGTAGTCAACAACTTTGCTGAGGGGCTGAGCAGGAGACAAGAGCAGATCTCTGAATAACGCCTCAACACACTTATCAAACATGCGCATGGCTGTCACAGGGGTACTTCTCAGTATGTCACACTTTGCTGACCAGTCAAGCCCTTCAAAATCAACATCCTCTCCTTGCTGTCTCTTTATAGCCTCGATCACTTCAGGCCAACGCATTTCAGCTGCTAAGAATGTGCAAAAGAATGTGGGAGTTCCCAGCTGTCTGATCATGGCAAAATGATCTCTTGTTGTTTTCTCCCAATAGGCTGGAGTTCCTCTCAGTGGCTGCATGAATCTGACGGCATCTTTATTACGCACCAGTCTCTCCACCTCACGTTTATCTTGTAACATTCCTGAGGTTATTTTACGTCCATCTCTAGTCAGAGGCTTTCCTTTCCTTAGCTGTACTGTCATGCTGGAAGTAGCCAAGTGTATTTCAGTCACAAACTGTGCAAAGAACAGGTAGTTTGTGTCTCTGGCAAAACGATCATCAACACAGAAAAGTCTGGCTTTGAAATAACTGCTTGGTGAAACTTTAATCAATCTCTTTTCATCCAGTGTGTTTTCACCTGTAGGGAGCTGAACAGGGAAAGCCATGGCCTCCAGTTTAGGTGTTTTGAAAAAGCCAACTGGACTGTTTCTCTCAGCGGGGGCAACAGAGTAGATCCCTTCACTAAAAGATAATATCTCCTCTGCAACATCAGTGGGCTGAAGGCATGAGTCCAGTGCAAATCCACCATTGGGCAGGTCTCCTTCTTGTTCTGAGTCATCTCTATCATCACTCTGCTCTTTTGGCTGTTCACCATCACAGGACAACATGTCAGCATCCTGCTCATTATCAGGCTCATGTTCTGCCTCATGAAGTGCATCATTGTCCAACCTGTCAATTTCCATCAGATCATCCTCATTATAATCATTATCATCCATTGTTTCTTCATCCATTGTTTCATCATCATCATCATCCTCATCATCATCATCATCATCATCATCATCATCATCATCATCATCCTCATCATCATCATCATCATCATCATCATCATCATCATCATCCTCATCATCATCATCATCCTCCTCATCATCAGGGAGTGTGGGGTCACACAGCTCAGCCTCATCTCTGATACTTATGTCCTCATACTGTGGGTGAATGATGTGTTTGAGTTTATTCAGGGCCTGTAGCAGTTTAGACCAGGTGACAGTCTGGAACAGCTGATGACCTCTGTAACACAGTTGTCTCTTCAGTTTGACTCTCAGGACTTGAGACTCACTTCTCAGTCTGGGTAACGCTTCAACTGTTTCCTGCACCTCAGATGGGACACACACCACATTACCACGTATTGCTCTCTGTCTGCCTTTGGGAAGTGGGATGATCTTAGCAAATGGAAAACACTTGGCGATCAGATGTCTCTCCAAAATGTTGAGGTCACACAGCTCAGGTGGAATATCAACCAGCTCCATGTTGTTGGCTACAGCCAGAGAGGGCATGGCTCCTTTTTAAGATGATCATGACAGGAGTGACAGATCCATTCATCCTTTCTCTCATCAGGAACTTTACACTGTTCATTTCTGCAGCCGTCATCACAAACATGAACATATTTTCCTGTCAGACATTCAACAGCCACTTCTGCATTTTTGACATAATCTGACCTTTGACCTTTGAGTTTCACCTGGTTCTCAAATGAAGCTTTATGACAGACAGTGCAGATGTAAGTGGGGCCGGCATTTATATGTGATCTGAAAACAGATATGGCCTCTTTGATCAAACTGTGGTCACTTTCTGGGGTTTGTCTGTTTATCCGTCTGTATTTCCTCTTTATTTTCATGGCACATCTCATGTTGTGCAGAATTTTAAATGTAAGATTGTTGTTATATCTGTCTCTCATTATTAGTTTCATCAGTTGTCTGTGTCTTATCCTGAAAGATTGATCATGTGCGTGACGCTGAGTGACATAAGATCACTACCTCTGCCTGAATTCTTCATTTTCCCTGTATCTTTTGGTGAAGTATTGATGTTCTTATTATTTATTGATTTTCTCTGATGAAAACTGTCATCTTCTCTGAATCTTTTAGTAAAGTACAGATTTTTTTCAGCCTGAAGTTTAAATTTTCTTTGTATGTTTTGGTGAAATACTGTTTTTGTTTCTGTCTGAAGTTGGAATTGCTGTGATAGCGGTTGGTGATGTACTGCTGTTTCTCTTGTCTGAATCCTTCATTACAGTATTTGTTGCTTGAATAAGATTTCTTTTTGGCTCTATATGATTCATTAGAAGAATACTTTTCCTTCTCTTTTCTTTTTTTGCTTTTCTTTTCTTTTTGGTGCTTTCCCTGAGATCATTAGTCTCCTCTGAAATGTTCTCCTTTCATTTTTACCAAGTTTGACCAGTTTAGAGGAGAGGTCATGTGACACTTTATCAGACAGATCACTGGCAGCAGGTTTTATCAGTGGAACAGTTGAGAGTGATTCTTTATGAGGAGCATCATGTGCTGTGACAGAATTAAAACTGAACTGGCTCAATGGTTGTGGTTCAGTTTCCATATCAGTACATGCTTCATGTAACATGTCATCAGAGAGGTCAGTGACCACAGTGTTTGTCTTTGGAGCATCAACCACAACAGGACTGGGAGTTGTAGTCTGAGTGTCTGGGATGGCTTCACTCTGATTGGCTGTGTTCTCACTGTCAAACTCCACAGGCTTCAGCTCATAGTTACAGGTGGACTGTGTACCAAAGCTCTTGTGACACATTCTGATCCTGTCAATCATGTCACTGAGACATGTGAATGTCACCATGACAGCTTTACCAGCAAACAGTGACGGCAAACCATCCTCTCCTCTGGGGTGTGGCTCAAAGAAACCGTACCTGCCTGATCTGGTTCTGAACACTGCCATACACAACCCTGTCATCAACAGCAAGGCATACTGCACATCTGACAGCAGACAGCTCAGTCCAGCCTCCAGGTCCAGAAAACTGTCCACAGCTCCAGGTAAAGGATCTCCTAATGTGCCATACCGGGAAAGTAGTGTTTTGTCAGCATGAACCACGTGTCTGCGCGCTGGGACTAAATCTGGGAGCTCATCAGTGGTGAGGTGAGCGTGCTGAGGAAACATCTGTCTTACCTGTTTATACAACACGTTACCTTTATCCAAAACACGGTCAAGGTCTGTGCTGGTGATGTTTTCACTCTCATGAAGGAATGCTAGAAAGGTGAGAGAGTTACAGGTACACTGCTGGTTTCTGTATCTGCTGTATTTAATAGAAGCCTGGCTGCAGGACGCTCTGACACGTTGTTCACCAGGATGATCTCCCACGTTCACACTGTCTGTATGAGGAGGTCCTGCTACACATGAAGCATCTCTCTGACGCTGTGTCTGTACCATGTCAGCATAAGATGGTTTTCTTGAAACATGGTGTTCACCTCTGTGCTTCACCTGGTGCATCTGAACAGACTCTGCTACACACAGAGTTTCACTGTGACGTCCTCTCTTCACAACGTCAGCGTACGATACCTGTGGCACACACACTGCATCACGTTGACCTGCCTGGTTTACAGCTTCAGCAGGAGACACCACAGACTCTCTCATCAAGTCTCTGCTCTGAGGACCAGGACCTTCTGCTTGTTCACATGGTGCTGCACACTGAGACTCCCTCTGCTGCTGCCACTGTAGCTTTGTAGCCTGAGACCTTTTACTCTTCCTTGGCATCGTTGTTGTTCTCCAAAACCACAGTTATCACTCTTGTATATATATTTACACAAACCAGACACTAACAGTGCTATTAGGGATTGTGTTTCAAGGCTTTCTGTAGAGACTGACTATAAATGTTTAACAGCGTCTTAGATCAAACTATGACTTTCAATGAGGCTATTCAGTAACAAATCAGAAAATAATTGAATGCTTTGACTGAAAGTTAGCTATCTCTTATATGTGACAGTTAATATTCAGAATCAATAACACAGGTGTGGTAGTGTGGTGTGAGACGAGAGCCTCTGGTAACAGGATTCAGCCACGTGTTGATTCAGTCACAGTCAGGAACATTGAGTCTGTAGACCAGGACCAGCAGCCACTCCAAATAAATCCAGATCCTCCTTTTTATTTCAATGTCAACAGGTTAAACAACAACAAACACTCAACACAAACCTGAGTACAAACCTCTGAGCAGCAGGCCAAAATGAGTAGACAGGAACAGACTGAGGTCTACATACAGTGCTCTTCTGCTATCATTTTTTATTTCAAATATAATAAAGAAAGCTCTGTATCCCAACAATTTTTTTTAGTTGATCTTTATATACGCCAAAATTTGTATCTACAGATAACAAAAGTATTTGGAATGAATGATGTTTTAAACTTAATGTCCAAATCAGTTCTGTGAAAAATATGGATCTCCTTAAGTTTCAATTAGTAATCAGATCAGGTTTTGTCCAATTACAGATTTTTCACTGTTTATGCCAAACTTGATAAATATATTAATCTATAAATGATTATTGCCAAATGCAAAGATCAAACGATGTTTGGGAGAGAGACAGGAACAGACAGAGTGTGAGAGCAGAGAACCTCTCAGAGTCACAATGAAGCAAGATCAGGTTTGCTGTTACCAGAGTTTCACTTGAGATTCACAGTGTCCATAAACACATATTAAGAAGCCAAAGCCCTGACAATCCAGAGTTCAGGCCAGGAGACAGAGCTGCAGTCCTGACACGCTTCTCTGAGGCCTCCTTTAGAGCAGTCACCCCCCCATTACCCTATAGAGACTGTGTCTGCCCCCCGACCATTTAAATTAACTAAATCGAAGATCAACAAAAGAGGAGTTAGTCACAATAATCTAATAAAAATCAGCACATCCACCTCAAATGTTCAGCAAAATAAAATAATTAAATGTGGATTACTCAATATCAGATCTCTCTCATCAAAGCTGTACTAGTTAATGATCTGATATCAGATCACCATCTTGATCTATTCTGTCTGTGTCAGGATGATTATGTTAGCCTGAATGAATCAACCCCCCCCAGTCATATTAATACTCACATTCCCAGAGACACCGGCTGTGGAGGTGGAGTCGCAGCCATTTTCAACTCCACTTTACTAATTAACCCTAAACCTAAACTCAATTATAACTCATTTGAAAGCCTTGTTCTTAGTTTGTCCCACCCAAGGTGGAAAACATTAAAGCCAGTTCTATTTGTTGTAGTGTACCGTCCTCCTGGTCCATACTCTGATTTCTTATCTGAATTTTCAGAGTTCCTGTCGAGTTTGGTTCTTAAAACAGATAAAGTTATTATTGTAGGCGACTTCAATATTCATGTTGATGTCAACAATGACAGCCTTAGCTCTGCTTTTTCCTCTTTACTAGACTGTATTGGCTTCTCTCAGTGTGTAAATAAACCCACTCACTGTTTCAGTCACACTGTCGACCTTGTTTCAGCTTATGGTATTGATATTGTTCTATCAGACCACTTCTTAATCACTTTTGAATTCATATTGCTGGATTATGTATTATCAGCAAAAAACATCCTGACTAGAAATATTTCTGATAATACAGTAGCTAAATTCAAGGAAATGATTCCCACTAACTTAGGTCCAGTGCCTCATCTTAATTTAGCAGAAGCTACTCCCTCCCAGCTTGATCATCTTGTAGACAGTGTTGCAGACTCACTACGTACAACTGTGCTGCTTTTGATACGATTGACCATCACATCCTTTTACAGAGACTGGAGCACTTTATTGGCATTAAAGGAACTACACTAAACTGGTTTAAGTCCTATCTATCTGATAGGCTTCAGTTTGTACATGTTAACAACTACTCCTCCATGTACACAAAAGTTAGACATGGAGTTCCACAAGGGTCAGTGCTTGGACCAATCCTCTTCACTCTGTATATGCTTCCCTTGGGCAATATTATCAGGAAACACCATAAATTTCCATTGTTATGCAGATGATACACAGCTTTATCTGTCAATGGAACCTGATGAAACCAATCATCTAGCCAAACTCCAAGCTTGTCTTAGGGACATTAAAACTTGGATGACAAGCAACTTTTTACTCCTGAACTCAGATAAAACTGAAGTCATTATAATGGTCCTGAACACATCAGAAATAAATTTTCTAATGATGTAGCTCCACTAGACGGCATTGCCCTGGCTCCCAGCTCCACTGTAAAGAATCTGGGAGTCATCTTTGATCAGGATTTGTCCTTTAACTCACATATAAAACAAACCTCTAGGACTGCCTTCTTTCATCTGCGTAACATTTCCAAAATTAGACATTTTCTGTCCCAAAAAGATGCAAAAAAACTAGTCCATGCATTTGTTACTTCTAGGCTGGACTACTGTAATTCATTATTATCAGGCTGCCCCAACAAGTCTCTAAAGACTCTGCAGCTGATTCAAAATGCTGCAGCACGATTACTGACAGGAACTAGGAAAAGAGACCATATTTCTCCTGTGTTAGCCTCTCTACATTGGCTCCCAGTCAAATCCAGAGTAGAATTCAAAATCCTCCTCCTCACTTACAAAGCCCTTAATGGTCAGGCTTCATCTTACCTTAAAGATCTCATAGTCCCCTACAATCCCACTAGGACTCTGCGCTCCCAAAATGCTGGTTTACTGGTGGTTCCCAGAGTTTCAAGAGTAGAAAGGGAGGCAGAGCCTTCAGTTATCAGGCTCCTCTACTGTGGAACCTTCTCCCAGTTTGGGTCCAGGAGGCAGAAACACCCTCTGTACCTTTAAGAGAAGGCTTAAAACTTTCCTCTTTGATAAAACTTATAGTTAGGGTTGGCTCAGGCTTGAACCATCCCTTAGTTATGCTGCTATAGGCCTAGACTGCCGGGAGATCTCCCATGATGCACTGAGCTTCTCTCTCTCACTCTCTCTCTCTAACTCAGTCTTACCTTTCCTGTAGTATTGTGGTCTTCCGTCTCTGTCTCCTCTTCTATCTCTTTCTGCAGGTATTTCTGCCTCTGGAGCTGTAGAGTGATCTGTGATGACAAGTCTCCTGCTGCTCCTACAACTCCACTCAACACCTGCTGCTAGAATTAGAAATGACTTATACTGCTATTAGTTGTATTGCTATGTTAGCAGTTAATACTTTAATTATCACTACCATCATTACTACTGCTGTATTACTGGCATCACCTTACATTTTATATGGAACCTGTGTTATGCTATGTTCTTCTCTCGCTACTTTCTAACCCAACCGGTCGAGGCAGATGGCCGCCCACCCTGAGTCCGGTTCTGCTCGAGGTTTCTTCCTCTTAAAGGAAGTTTTTCCTTGCCACTGTCTCCTAGTGCTGCTCATG
>NW_026115845.1:0-25226 GCF_001640805.2 Lates calcarifer
TTGCACCTGTCCCTTTCATCTCACAGTATCTTCCGGCTCATATCTTTCCCCTGCTTCTTTCTTTCAGCTTAAAACGTGGAATATAGTTGAACTTTTCGTAGTTTTTGTTTTTTACCCCAATGGTACAAAAGGTAGCCCAAATAATAACCACCCAAATTATTTTATTCTCGCCCATTTAAGAAAAGTAATTCAATCGGGCGGAAAACCACCCAACCTGGCAACACTGCTAATAGTTAAAGGGCGGGACGGCACCAATAGCCTATTAAATAGCCATGTGCACAGTGCACTGAAGCACACAGATCAGATCAAATTTTATATAGTAATCATCATATTATGTGACAGTATATTAATTAAAATAAAATGTGTAATTAATTCTTAAAGACTGACCGTTGTTTTATGTTAGTTTTAGTTGATCAATGGCAGATGCTTTTCCTTCTGAAGCTTTGTGCAGTGGGACAAATAGCACCTACCATGGGCTTCACCAACATTAGACCTGAGCAGAGTCAAAGTATGAGAATTTGAGTTGTGCAGGGCAAACATTTTCAGCTGCAGGCCCCTCCTGTTACCGACACACCTCAGCCTACAAGATCATATTTTCTTTATGTGTCACCTGCTATCAAACCATTTAAAAGCTGCGACCTGCACAATATGTTGGTGCAATCAACCATTTTAATGCACTGGATAAATCCCAAACATGGGAATCCTATAATTTACAGTCAGTACACACATTAGACAAATCAAAGTTTTTACTGGTCATTTGGCAAAACCTTCAAAAAGTTCAGATCCCACTGTGTTATAATACAAATTCATTTTCAAGTACAAGTGTGAAGCATCAACTTCATCACATGACACACTCATCACTCAAACCCATGATATTTTACATTCTAAACAATATTCCAAAAATATGGATGCCTAAAACCTTTTACACAAATCTTATATTGAAAAAAAAAATCAAAAACATTCAAAAACATAACTTTATTTGAAAAAGAAAACTTTAAAATAAGAACTAAACTTTATACAGCAGTGTATATCTGTATCAGTGTACAGACATTACTTGGTTCCAACTGGAGGTGAGTGCCACACAGCAGAGCTGGTGCGTTTAAAATAGCGAGGCTTGCTCTTGTAAAAGATGTTTTCCAGTTTTGGTGGTTCAATTGCTCCGAAGAAAGAATCAAAATCTGGAGGGTTGAAGTACTGCTTCATGATTATCTGCTGCAGGTTCGGACCTGGGAGGGGGAAAAAATGTAAGTTTTCACTTGAGACTACACAACATGAGAATGAAATCATGCACCATACAACATACAAGCCTGTATGTAACATTCACGAATCTTAAACTGAGATTGAAATAACTCACAATACTATAAGCCCACCAACCGTAGTTACTTCCTTGTTAGTTACATCCTTGATTTCAGATGTGCTTGGCAAAACAAAAACATTGAGACAAGCTGAGAGTGTAACTTCCTGACAGACACTAACATTCTGCAGTGGGGAAATACTACACAGTGCACCACCATCTTCCTCTGTTTTACTACAGTCCCACAAACATAGCTTCAACATGTTGAGAAATCCAAAGCTCAACAGGCCTGAGGGACCTAGATGTAATTGTTAAGCTGTGACTGGACCAGTCGCTGTTTCGACTTTTAGTGAAGTCAATTTAAACCTGGTCTGTTGAGAAACATATTATAAAACCTGATTAATTAACAGTTTGAGAGACTGATCATCATACCCTCTGCCCAGGATGGGATAGGTTTCCTTGGGGCAGACTCATCATCAGTGGAATCGTCACTGTTTTGGTCCATCCCGTAATCCTCTGGATTTTTGGACAGGACCAGAGGTTTGTTGCCGCCCTTTGGAGTGATGGAGTACGACTGAGGTGATTGCTGCAGGGGAGGGATAAAACATACATTATAGAGGCTTTACTCTGACGAGAAATTAATTCTATCATGTTTATTTTAAGATAGAAACTGATTAAAAATTGCACGTTTAAAAAGTTACCTCAATGTCCACAGTCACGTTGAGGCCACCACCTTTTCCTACAGGTGTACTCATCACAGAGCGCTGAAAAGATTACGGAGAGTGGGTAAGTTTGTTTTCACCACTGCTTAACAAACCAGCAGAGATAATAATTAATAACCATTATAAACATTGCCCAAACCAAGCCTTTTTCTTGCCTTAAATGCACAGCTAACATTTTAAAAATCTTTAATTCTATTGTGTCCATCTGTTTATTCAAGGTTTAAGGTGAAAACTGTCTTACCTCGATATCTACAGTCACATTCAGGTTAGCAGCAGCCTTCATCACACAGGGGAAGAGAGGGAGCAAAGAAAGGTTTAGTTATTAACCATTAATATGATTTCCTCCAGTGATCAAATTAGTTTTTACTACAGCAAAATGCAATGTGTGTTTTCTTCTGGGCATATTGTTGTATTTCATTATTTGGAATATTGGGTTAAACAAGCCATTTAGAAACACGTTCAGGTTTTATTTATGGAATAAATCAAATCAAAATTAACTGTATGACCAGATGAAGCGAGAAATATTTCTGTGATTTGGCTGAACAGCCCCTTTAAACACAATCTTTATGTCAACTTATTATCTTCCCTCGCTGGTTTACCTGTTTAGCAGCAGCCTCTTTCTGTTTAGCAGCTTCTCTCTCTTTAGCAGCTTTCTCCTCTGCAGCCAACCTCAGCTGCTCCTCCTGCTGGAACAGAAAACACATGAACAGAGCTGAGCAGCTGTCATCAAACTATGTAACTGCCTCAGCTTGTTATGTGTCATCTGATGTATGTGCACTGTGAAATACATTTTATTTTGGATTGCTAAACCATTCAGTTTGGTTCCAAATTTTAATTTCTTACCTGTTTTCTTTTTTCCTCAAGTGCCTTTCTTTTCTCCTCCAGTTCTCTTCTCTCCTTCTCTCTTGCTGCTCTCTCCAGTTCACGCTGCAGAGCGAGAGCTTTTTCTTTTTCCACTCGCTCCCTGGAAATAAAAAAGACATCAAGTCAGTAAAACAATTTTTTTCTTCCTGTCTTTCTGCAGTGCAGTTTTCAGATTAATACATCTGTACCATGTTCAAAGTAGTTCTTATTGCAGTATTGTCAGAACAATAGACAACCTTTCTGCAGCAGCTTGTCGCTCTCTCTCTCGCTCCTGCTCCCTCTTCAGCTCCAGTGCTTTGCGAGCTTCAGCCATCTTACGAGCTCGCTGCTCCTCCTCCTCAGCCTTCTTCTTGGCCAGTAACTCCTGCTGCCTCTTCTCTTCCTCCTAAGGTTTTAAGAAACACACACAACATGAGAAAAGCCTGACAATGTAAAGATAAGCTAGAGTGTGAACCAAACTAAGTACAGCAACAAATTAATAATATAAAGAGCATTGTCTCACTGCTTGCTGAATCTTCTTCTTCCTCGCCTCTTCTTCCAACCTCTTCTGCTCCAGCTCCTCTTGACGCTTCAGGGCCACTTTCTTCTTGGCCTTCTCCTCTGCCAGTCGCTGCACGAAGAGGCACATTATCAAATATGAGGCAAAGGGGCTAAAACTTCTGAGGTGAACATACAGTCTCAACTTCTCAAACTTTGTTGTGTACCTTATCATTTTTCTCATCAATCTGAGCCATTTTTTGAGCAATCTTCCTCTTCTTCTCCTCCTCCCTCTGGTCTTCTTTGACTTTGGCTTCAAACACTCTTCTCAGCCTCTCATCCCTCTTCCTACAACACAAATGTTAAAAGTTATAATATAAAAGCAAAGATTAGTCCAGTAATTAGTCCACTGTGTCCAGTCAGAGTGGATTAACTCTGAAAGACGTTGAGCATTAACCTTTTAAGTTCCTCCTGTTTCCTTTTCTTCTCCTCCTCCATTTTCTTCATCCGTTCCTCCTCTTGCTCCTGTTTCTTTTTGAGTGCTTCCAGCTTGTGACGCTCTTTGGTCTAGAAAGAGAAAACAAGAAGACTATAAGGTAAAAAGAATTTAGGAAACTTATGTTGCCAGGAAAACAATTCATGATAACACAGTGTAATGGGTGGCAAACATCAAAATAATCCAAAGGGGCAGGTGAAGAGCATTAAAGTGGAAAACAATCACCTCCCAGAATAAACACCAAAGCAAAAATCCATCATAACAGACTTTGTGCTATTTCAGTTGTCTTTGAGAGACCAGTCAAGTTTATGTTCATATTACTGAACACCAGAGACACATGATATCTGGGATATTTCCTGTCCTCTGACCTGTGATTATTGGTCTCTGAACTTCTATGCTGACACTCTCGACAGAACAAATACAGGGTTCCTACCAGGGGACATAAAACTGATTTGTTTCAGTATCTTATTAATTCAATAGACAACAGTGGAAAACAAACACTTACAATTGCATTATTGTTAAGCAGATAGATTTACGAGATATAACTCACATTCCTGTCAGGACTTCCTCATTGTATGTAAAAATACCTCATAGTTAAATAATAGATGTATTACTGATCATCTGTATTTTGAAAGTCACAGAGCTCAGTTAAGACTACAAAGGCAGGAAAACTAGAGGCACAGCATAACCACAAGAGACGCATTATTGCAGTCATATTGTCTCTTGGTCTGGGAGTCCAATATACGAGGGATGACTGAACAGTTCCTGGGTTAAAGTAAAATAAGATGAGTTAAACAGCTCTGGTTACATACATGCAGACACGCAGTTTAGCTCTTTGAGTGAATGCACAGTTTGAAATGAATAACTTTCATGGTGTTTCTGTTTCAGGCAATTGAAAACCGCAAGACTGCACTGTCCAAATGTGGATCTGATCTCATCCAACACCTGCCCTTTTCACCCCCAGACAACTACCTCTTCCCCAAGTAGAAGAGAGAGCTCAGTTGTTGCCATTTTGACAGTGATGATGACATCATTGCTGTTGTGGAAAACACAAGACCTGTTCTACAAATAACCACAGTACTTCTTAAAGCTCTGGGAATTCAAATTAAACTCAAGATGACATTGCTTCTAGTTAAGATGGATTTTTACTTCAGTTTCTATGTCTGATCAAATTATGTTTCAAAGTCAACAAACAGTGAGGTTACCAAAGCCGTTTAGGGTGGTTTGAAGGGATGTTAGGTCATAAAAGATTGTAAAGTATGAGCATTAGTGACCTGTGGGATCAGAGACACCGTCAACTAACAAGTGCAGTTTGGGATGTTGTTAAAATGCATATCCAGCCCCCTTCACACATGGACCCTGCAAAATTGCAGGGTTCAATTAATGAGACAAGTTTTAGTTGTTTACATGTGGGTCTGTCTCCTGTACATAAAAAGTGTAGCACAGTTTTATTCTACACAACAAAATGGGAATGGAGACAAAATGTCTGAACATTTACATTTAAATGTGGACGTGTGAAAGAGGCTTAAATCTAAAGGTACGTGCTAAATGAAGAGACATTTAAGTTGCACAGTGGGATATTAAACACCATCAATTGCCCACAAACAACACACAGTGCTTCAGTATTACACTTACCACTATACCAATACTCAACTGAGGAGGGGAGAGAAAAAAAATCCATAAGAGGATCATATATTTTGACAGCTCAACAAATCATATTTTTTTAAATCTAAGGTCATGCATTTTATCAAATGCAATAATTTCAAATTTAATTGTAATTAATTGTGACATTTCTCCTTGTTTGTTTGTGCTGTTGCAAACTATAAAACATTCTAAAAACAAACATAAGATCATGGTTTTAGGAATGCACAAAACTGAAATTATAAGATATCTGATAAGCAGTAATTCCCATGCTTATGCAGGGACAACATTACTTACTTAAATTCATAGCAATACCACGTCTGTTTTTGGCCAGTGGAGTTAGGTTAGTAAGTACTTTCTGCTGTGTAATCAACAATTATGAGCTCAAATTCAAAACCCTACAACAATATAAACAGAGTTGAAGGATACAGTTTTACCATAAACCAGCTCTGGAAAGTTACAACTGTGTTTTTGCTTTGCTAAGTGTTTAACTTACTTTAGGATCAGCCCTTACTGGGGTGGTGTGTTTAATGAAGGACTTGATAACACCTGTGCGGCCGAGTGAATTCGGAGTCATCATTAGCATCTGATTCTTCTGCACAGTGTGGAGGAAAGTTCTCATGTTGGGCCTGATCGCCTGTGTATTAAAAACAAAGGAGAGTAAGTTCTAAAACTTTACTATGTGGTTACTTCTTACTTCATTCATTCATATACACATTTCCCACTTTGTAACATTAATGCATCTTACACTCTGACTTTTCTTGGGAGGAGAGAACCTCTTTGTTGGACTTTCCTCTACAGTATCCGGTGCTTTACGTTTGGTACTACGCCGTGACCTGGAGATACAGAAAAAACATTCTTAAAGATACAACACCCCCTTCAGGAAATCAAATAATATCCAGCAAGCGCACACGCACACACACACACACACGCACAGCACTCACCTGCGAACTGACTGGGAAGTGCGCTGCTTGTCAGTTACAACTGAAACACAAATACAAACATGTATTTAGCACGCGTGACATTTTGGTACAAAACTGTCAGATACATTAACTCAAATTTAATCAAACAAGAGCTAGTTAATAAAATGAAGAGTCCCCATACCTGCTCTCTTGTCTGGAGTGCTGACCTTCTGTTCACTGGTATACAACGATGGGGGCGCCAGTTTGGGAGAGTTTGCAGCCACAGAGCGTGTAACTCGTCCGACAGATGGATGCACCCTCTGCTTAATCTGGGTACACATTTGTTTGATACAAATAATGTAAAACAAAATCATCAACTCATCAATCAATGCAGAATAAAATTAATCTCAGTTTTAATAGATAAACCATACCTCTGGAGTTTCCTTAGATTCCTCCTCTGCAGCATTATCCTCTGTGTCTGGAGTTACAGCTTCAAACACGCTACAGCAATGACACAAGACACACTTTAAAATAAAAGAACACTGAATTCATGATGAGTCACATGTAGCTCAGAGTACACAGAAAAATTTATCACCCACTGCTACAAATACCTTTAACATCTGATTGTTCTTTCTCATAGAGGCGACAATGCACTTATTAATGCAAAGAAACATTTTAAGTCATTACTCACTCGTCTTTATCCTCTTCCTCTGCAGTGTTGATGCAAGAATCCTCTGCAATCATAAAAAATATACAGTTATAACACATGGCTTAATAACAATATTACTTAATTTGCAAATGTTTTGCATTTTATGTACTTATAAACCACATGTGGCTCATTTCTCACCACTAATGTTGCTGCTACATGAAGAGTTGCCCATGCGAACTGCCTTCCTCTTCAGCATCGAGCGACGAGATGCGCGGCGAACAGACTCCTGTGTCATACTGTGTCGCAGACCAGCCAGCGAGTGACGTAGCTTTAGGGAGCACCGCACGGAGCTCCGTCGTGAGCTTTGAGCGGCTCCGGCTATTGCAATCTTAGCAGCTGTGCGGCCAGGAGAGGGCTCTGGCTTTACAACAAGCTCAGCGGACCTGCGGTCTGCTGAGGAGATGCTGACGATGACCTCAGGTGAGGGTATCTTGGGTGGAGACTGGGAAGTGCTGCGTTTGTCAGACTTGACTTCTGCAGTGTTCACCTTCTCAGCAGAGAAGCGGCCAGCTGATGAGAGGCCAACATCAACCTTGGGTGAGGGTGGAGACCCAGTAGTGCTACATGCGTTGTCAGGCTCAACTTCTGCATTGTTCACCATGTTATTTTTGTCCACCTCTTCTTCCTCTACCAGCTCTGGCTTCCTGTTCTGCACCTCTTCACTTTCACAGCTGCCACGAGGAGAGTGGCTCCCCTCCTCCAACACCTCTGGCTTAGTCTGTTTGTTTTTGCGGGTGGTGCGTTTAGGTTGTGTGGCGGTGCTGGCTTCAGAGGTGGAAGCCTCGGGAATGGATTCTTCAGCAATGAAGTTCAGTGATTTGACAGAAGAGCCACGAAGGTTACTGCGCTTTCCCTTTGAAAACCTGGACAGGAAGGGGAAATTTATTTAGAATTAAAAAGGCACAACATGTTCAAAATTGCTCAGGTTTGGAGAAATTTGAAAATTTAGTCTCTACTACAACTGCAGTAAAAGCAACAAACCTTCGCCTTGTTTGATTTTCTTCCTGACGCCCCACAGATACACGCTTTCTGCGACTATTCTTCTTCTGTGATGGTGTTTTTGGCATTAATTCTGGCTCAGCATTAAAATCCCTGAAACAGAAGAATTTGCTTCATCAGTTAAACCCTAAAAACAACTCTAGAGAAGAACTGCACAAAACAACTGTGGACGGAAACCTTATTATTCAATTGATTTTAAGGGCATTACGTCAAACCTACCTTGAGAACATGCGGTTGGCTTCTTGTTGGATCTCTTCAAGCCAAACCACATGGACATTATCAATGTCACTGATGAATTCTTGCACTTTGCCATCAAACATTTGCATGAGGGAACGTACGGATGACAGTACGGAGTTCATGGTGATGGCCTGGGGTAAAGATTGAGAATTAAAATCAGGACAAGCTGGGACAGGATCTCAGATGGCAGTTGAAGCATCACCTGAGGAACTTTGGTTGTTTTTCCATTTTGTTTAAGTGTTAACATTTGTTTTGTCTTATTTTAACTTTTCGCTAAGCCTTTTTGAAACCTCCTGTACTTAACCCACTAAACAGCAACCCATATGACCGTTGAAATTTTATCTACTATTAAAGCTACACTGCAATATATTAATGAAACATAACTTTGTCTATTTAGTCAATTATACATGCGTATGAAAGGGATCCTGAAGTATAAGGGACACAACTGTGGCTCATCTATAGTAACAGTGTTACAAGGATAACTAACTAGGTTATCATCACTCACACAGTTAACAAACAAACAACAAACAATCAAAATGTCTCTGAAAATAACCGCCGATTCTGGGGAAAATGTTGCCTAAAAACGTCTTAACTCTGCAGACAGCTGTGCAGAACTATAAGTAATACTCTTTGCATAATATCAATAAACATATTTACAGAGTACACTGACAAGTAGTGAGAAACTGCATACTTCCTGCAGTCAGTCCTGCGCATCAGTTGTATGTGTCTCAGTATTTCTGGTTGTCATTTGTTTATTTTTTCAGTCTTGCACCGGCAGATCCATTTTGCAGTGTTTTTGTCTTTGTCTGTATGGTCGGTGCATGCGTAATGTCCTCTGCTTCCGCGGACAGACCGGAGAGGTGGGTAGCCATTTGAAAACATTGAGGTAGACAACAACATAGTTGTCTTTAGCACTGACACATCGTATTAGAATAAAAACTTTAACTGTAGCCCAACATAAACCCGAGCGTTTTATTTCACACACTGAATAAGCTAACTTACGCGTTACCCAGGTAACAAGTTAGCTTAAGTAGCATTAAACACCCAGTTCAACAAGAATGAAACACCAAAAACACCAAACCAAAATAATGTGCTATATTAAGACGGTGACAGTTACTGGGAAACACCATACATTAATTTAAGTAAGTGGAATATTAAGTTTTTAATTTGTCTGCAGTTAAAAGGCTGTCGGTACGATATTAGCTAGCTAACACTAATGTCGTCTTTAAATAACTACCTTTGATGTCCAAGTTTCCGAGAAAGAAATCCAATGGTCGCTGCTCCGTTAATTTTAAAACCAATATTTATCGCATACTGACGTGAAAATAAATGTGCTAAAGTAAAGGAACGTCCACTTCGTTCCACGGCTCATGTGTAAACGTCCTGGACGGTAACAGTACTACCTCCGCTCACCCGCTGAAACCGTTTAACTGGTTCAAAACCTCACCGACCAATCCCGAGGCTCAGTGCACAGAGGGGCTGTTCGATTTGTTTATTAATATTATCCGAGAGGGCGGAGCCTGTCGTTTGGATGAATAGCGAGGAGTGTTGCGGTGTGAGGAAACGTTCGGCACGTGAAAACAAATCGTGCGAACCCAACGGAATGTCTGGGCGGAGTTACGGTGCTGCCAAGATTTAAATCAACCAATTGATGTCTGGCAGGATCTGCTCCTCCCCGCCCACACAACTCAAATACTCTCATGTCTGTCGAGACTTTAACCCCTGTTTTTCTGCAATAATATCACAAAACACTGATAAATATGGTTTTAATAAACCGTAAATCATAAACATGGCTTGGTTTTTTGTTTTTTTGTGAGCGAATTTAAATGCGATGACCTCTTTTTGTCCTTTGTCCCATCCTCTCCTGCAGAACTGTTGCTGCTTCTCCAGAAAATCAAATCTACAAGATGCTTGAAGACATCAATTATACAACAAAGGCCTTAGTGATCCAGCTCCAAGGTAAGATAAACACCTTTTACCTGTACTGTACGATGGACTTGAGAGCTCAACGCTGAAATGTAAAAAAAAACAATGTAAATAGACGAAGCACGAGCAAATTAGAAAAACAGTTTCACCAATTTAACAACATATGATCAGCATTTGGAAAAAATGCTGCAAAGTGACACAACCAAATACAGAAATGAGCTGCAAAAACCAGAATTTGGTTATGTTTTCACACTTTGCAGTATGTTTTCTAAATGCTGTGCATTATCAGTGTTGTGGATGTTTTCTTAATCTTCTTGTTCTTTATCTGTTCACATGTGTTTTCTCAGTGCCACAGTTGTATTGTTTACATTCCTGTGACAAAGCCACAGAGGATGAGGACGAAGGAGGAGAATCAAGGTTTGCACCGAGAGTAAAGAGATTTATTTGAATTCCATTTACAATACAGTATAATTGATTTACAGTTTTGTAACATGGTATATTACAGAACTAAGTATCTTTTTGTAATATGTAAATAAATCACAAGAAATGATCGTAGACCATTGTTTTGTAAATTTGAATCTAGCCAAACTGTCACAAATCATGTTGCTCTTTTTAACTGAATTCCATACATTTTGTCCATGGTCAGGTCAGTGTCAGCATACAACATAACAGCAGCGAAGATATGAAATAACTTGCTCAACATATCATGAGTAAATTGAATTATAAGGAGGGTCATGGATCCTGTTTCAGATGGGCCAGCAGGAAGACGTCGGAGTCAGTTTACAAACACACCCCGGCCCTCGAGGAAAAGTTACTGGGTGCCCTGAAAATATAGATATAGATGAGTAAATTCATAATCATCCTTATGTCTTCTTTATAACAAAGCTGCCATCAAGACTTGGTGCAACATTTGGACTGTTGATCAGACAAAACAAAACAAATGAAAGTGATGTGGTAAAACACAACTTTACAAGGAACAAGCTCAGTATAAACTGAGTTGAGACAGGGTCGCTCTTCATACTCCTCATATTCCTTATACTCAGCAGTTGTTCACTTTGCCTGGTTGCTTAATTCAGCCTTGATTGCACCTTTTCTTATGTCACTAATGCTCTTGCTATGACCTCATGTACTACTGTTGTCATTTCATCACTGTTTTGCCCTTGGGCTGTAGTTCAGGAGATGAATGTTGTTTTAAATTATTAATGTACAAACCTTCATATTTATTGCAAGAATAAACATTTTTCTAAGAACCTGAAATAAGCTGCTGTCATCGTACATCCTGGCTCTATGTGTTACCTGGTATGAGAGGGATTTTAGTTCCTGATGTTTTCAGGACAACCTGTAGATCACGGGGCTTAATGTTTGCATCTCTTCTTCCCTGTTCCCTCAGTATGATACAGACTTCATCTTTCCTCAGCAGCCAGTCCATCTGACTGCCCAGATAATTCACACCACGGATGCAGAGCTCAGAAATGTTGTTGGGAAGAAGCGGGGAAAAGGCCAGGCATTCCTTCTCCACTCTATACAAAACACAGGGTGGCAAACTTTGTATCACTGTGTGCATGTTGTGTACAGACTGATGTGTGTTTTTACTGTGTGTGCATGGGAAGATTTATGACTGACCTGAAGCCAGTGTAACCAAACAGCACAGCTTGCAGGAATCCTCCCATACCCGTGAGAAAGTTGACTGCACCAGAGCCATCTGATGATTCACTCCACACCTGTGAGAACAGGTAGTCAGGACTCAGTAAAGAGACGTGTATTAGTGTGATGTGGGTGTGAGAGTTGGAGGGATACCTGGAACGGGCCCTGGATGTTGCTGAAGCACTTCTCGAGTAAACGCTGAGCTCTCTCAGCCTCCCCCAGCTCCAGCCAGCCAATGGCAAACATACCCTGACAGTGGAAAGATGTGAGGGAGAGAAGTTACGGCAACAACAGGCTTTTTCCTCAGTGCAAAGTGACACTGTAAAACATAGCTGATTACATTCACCACAAGTAATAAGTCACCAACTTTTGATAGAGGACAGTGAACAAGTACATTTACTCAAGAACTATACTTGAGTACAATTTTGAGGCATTTTAAGTTACTTCATACTTCATACTACGCATAATTTCATGGTTTTACTACATTTATCTGTAGTTTATGTATTAGTTATTTATCAGCTGGAGATACTTTACAAATTTGATTCAACACACAAATTCAGAGATGAACTTATAAAATAAAATGCAGCCTCCCTCCACCAGCTACATCTCTAAAATCAGTGATAATAATCAGATATTATACCATTTAACACTGATGCGAAGCATTCTGCTGTGAAACAGGTGTGTTTTCTTTTTGACTCTCTGAAGCAACACGAGTATGTAACTATGAAACTGTGGCCTCTGGTGTCAGTTATGGTAATGGTTACTGCTAAATCATAGTAGAAATGACTAATAAAGTCAATTAACTAACTGGGTATCAGTTACAGGGCAATATATAGCTAGTTTGCCTCTATAAGCTACTGTATAGAAGAGTGCTGAATTGTGCAAGGGTGTGTCTTATTGAACTTTTAATTTGAAAGAGGAAGAAACATGTCATTCCTTCTTTCAAATGTCACATAACATAATTTTAAGTACATTTTCTTACTATTTCTTACTCTCTCAAACATTCAACTAGAATTAACAACAGCTTCAGTTTTGTGCCCACCATTAAAACAAACTGTGTCTTACCCACGTCATTGCCGGACCATGAGGGTCTGTTACAGGCTCGTATGCCTCTAGATCATTCCTTCTGATCTCTGGAGTCATTGACAATCCAAGAGGATAACCCAGCATCACTGTGTCTGCCTGCTTCACTGGATGACCTGTAAGAGGTTAGAAAATAGTCTAACGTCATGTCATGAGCGCTTTATTTTTCAAATGTGGGTCAAAGTCAGAAAGACAGGTACAAAAATTTACCTTTAATATAGCCGTCATACTCAGGATGATACTGGGATTCCTGGTCAAAAGGTATCTTGAGGTGTTCGGCCACTTCCTGCCATTCCTTCTGCACAGGATGTTGGAGGAGATTGGCCAACTCTACAGCAAACTGAAGACTGACAGATGAAAGATGTTTTGTATTATTGGTATTCACATGATTATATGCACTACAGGGAAATATTCAAATACTAGTACCTGAATTTGGCCACTGTGTTTGTGTACACTGAGTTGTTGACATTGTAATAATACTCATCGGGTGGCATGACACCTGAGTGGCACAGAGGAGAAATGCTTCTTTATATTTCAATTTTAAAAACAAGTTAATAAAGAAAAATAGACATAAAAACAAAGCAAAATATCTGACATTAATGTAGCAATATTCAAAAAATAAAATAATGAAGTGGATTAAAAAAACAAAACAAAACAAAAAAAAAATTCAGTAACACCGGACAGATCATATGTTTTTGTGCTGGTAAATAAGTCAGATGTCTTTAGTTTTGCTTTTATTAAAGAATTAGCCTGATAACCGTGTAAAGCTAAATAAATTCAGTATCATTACTGTCTTTCTAATAATGGTCTTTACCCAGGAGGTGATATTTCTGGTCCTCAGGGTTCCATGTTGCTCTAGAAACCCAGTAATCAGCCACACCATATATCACCTCGCTGCCCCGTCCCTCTCTGAATACGGACAGATCCTGAAACAAAGAGCTCAGTTAATGACATCACACAGGGTGAAAACAATATGATGGTGAACAGGGATAAAGGAGGGATACCTCACTGAGGTAGAGATAGTGTTGGAAGGCCAGAGTGACGTCTCCGTTGATGTGGATCTCTTGTTGTCCGTAAATGTCCTCTGGACACACCTCCCTCCCTGACACAGCACTCTCCCATGGGAACTTCAGTCCCTGCAAAGATAGAATCTTTTCTTTAGAAGACTCAGACACAGTTTTATTGTTGTTTGTAAAATGTAGGTCCACACACACACACACACACACACACACACACACACACACACACACATAAAGGCTTAACAGTCTGAGTATGAAACTAGAACAGTGACATTAAAATATTGACACTCAAGATAAAATTTGGCATTGAAAACAACCTGAATTGAAAGAGAAAACACTGGCACTGAAATATTCATACTGGACAAAGTTGTATTGGCACTGAAACAAGTTTAACTGAAAAATCAAACACAGGCATCAAAAGAAAGACAGTTTTACAATCTTATGTTTTTTTTTCAATGTTTTTTTTTTTTTTTTTTTTTGTAATTTGACCCAAAACAAAATATCAAATACTTCTCTGTAGATCACATGTTTCTTACCCCTTCCCTTCACACCAAAACTGAAAACCACTGATATCAAAAAAAATTGTAGTTAGAGAAGAAAAAATCTGCAGATCTTCACTGAGAATTAGGATTGTAAAACAGTTCTTTTTTGATGCCTGTGTTTTATTTTTCAGTGCCAATACAACTTTTTCCAGTACAAATATTTCAATGCCAGTGTTCCCTTTTTCAGTTCAGGTCTTGTTTTCGATGCCATGTCACTGTCCTAACTCTATATCTGAGCCTTAAAATATACTGACATTGATATGTCCACCATCTAACATCAAATAAAAATGCTTTTGTTCATTATACCTTGTAGCCTTGCTTCTGGGCGTTGTCTTTTGCTCCGTCTATAGTCCCCACCCTGTACTCCAGCACAGCTCGAGCTAACTTGGGATAGAAAAGGGCGATTCCAGGATACATCCAGATGTCCTGTCACAGGAAGGTAAAGTCACTGTGTGAAATATTAATCATACAACAAAAAAGGCAGACATGTAGGCATTTACCGCCACCAGCCTTACCTGGTCCCAGAAAACATGGCCCCAGTAGTCCTGACCATCCCCTCCATTAGACAGCCCACCTGGACTTACTCCACCAAAAGAGCTGGAGGTGTCATGTATGGAGGGGAAGGCGCTGAGGAGGTAGAACATGCAGCCGATCAGAGCCTTGCAGAGGCTCTCCGACCCGGCCACCTCCACCTTGCTCTGCAGCCACAGCTCTTTCCAGGCCTTCTCGTGAGATGGACGCAGGTTACCGGTTGCCATCAAGTTCAGGCCCTCGTCGAAACTGGCCTCAGCGGAATCTGAGCTGTTGGCCACGATCAGGATGAAGCCCCAGCGAGCCTGGCTCTGCTCTGGGAGCAGCGTCAGGGTCGAAGGTACAGGGGTCCAGATGAGGTGAACTGTGGGGCAGGAGCCGCCGGGGTACTCAGCTGTATTCGTCTGTCCTTGGATGTGCCTGAGGGAGTGGGGGAAGTTAAATGATGTGTAAGACCACACTCTTACCATACAGCAAAAATGACGTGTTTTTGTTGACCGTACCTGCCTCCTTTGTAATCAGGACGAGACTCAAAAACAATGTCTTTACTCTGAGGCGTGAATGAAGTGACCAGTTTTACAGTAATGGGGTCCTTTGATGCCACCTGCCGCACCAACAAAACCTCCATCACCATCAGGTTGGGGTAGTATCGATGTGAATACAAAGACTGGGAGGCAGTTACTCCGGCTGAGCTCAGAGTGTGTGTAAAAACACCTGGACAGGAAGATGAAATCAGATCAGCAACAGAGCAGGTTTCGGCCTCCGAAAGGCAGGTGCACTGTGGGGAGATTACCTGTGTGCGTGTCCAGACTGTAGCTGTGTTGGGCAGGTTCCTCTAACTCAACTTTAACAGCCAGAGGACAGGGGACATCTGCTCGGTGACAGCGCCCACCCTCCCCGTTGTACACGCCGCCCATGTGCATGATGCCGTTGTACACCCTCCAGCCCAGGAGCCCGTTGGCCAGCGGGGGGAGGAAGCGGAGGTCACTGGGCAGAGTGTCGGTGGAGAAGATGTACAGGTCTGAATCACAGGACATGACGAGGGGGAGGGAGGGTGGGGGGTGATTGAACGATTATCTTACTCACTGTCTGGTGTAAAAACTGACGGCAGTCTTTTATTTGAACTAATATACTCCTTTACTCTTATTATGAACAGTTACACGCTATATTTTTGCAACATTTTACATCATAACTTGAATTTTTTACTGTGGAACGACGCACACACTCTTCACAGGCTCCTGAGAGGAAAGTCTATTTGTAGTTCATGTACTTTGACACTTCTGTGTTAGAAAACATGGTCAAATATCATCTGAAGACGCTGTGCAGATCGCTGTAGTGAATGAAAAACGAGCCACTCACTGAGCAGAAACACAAGAAAAAAAATCAGAAAAACTCAGGGATTGGAGCAAAATCTTTTCCTTATTAATTTAGCACTGAACTGTTGGAGGCCTGCATAAACATCCAGCATAGCACTACAGAGGGAATGTTTCACTCTCACGTGAACAGGAAGAAGCATCTGTTTCTGCAACAAAGAGAAATGCTGGAACAACCAAAGTGAAAAGAAAAAAAAACCTGCAGAGGTTCCCAAACCGCTTTCTCTTTACAGTTTTAGCCTACGAAACAGCAACTTATGTTCTCTGCTTCGTGTTAAGAGTTCATGTCTGCTCAAGGCAAAAAGTTGTAGACAAAGTGAGTCCAAGTTAGTCCAGTGTAGGAGGAGGAGGAGGAGGAGGCGGCCTTGCCAGCTCTGAGCTGCACAGAAAACCTGGACCTGGTTCTTGGTGTGCTGAAAAACATGGCATGGATTTAATGTAAAGGATGAGGCAGCATCTGTGTGAACCTGGCTGGATCAACAGGTCGGACACCACCTCACACTGAACATGTTCATTAGATATAATTGAGATGTCAGGTGCACTAATCACATAACGTTAAGTGTTGGCTCCAGCTTTAAGAGAAACCTCCTCACATTATTAATACACTCATTTTTTAACAGTTTAAACTGTGAAGTCTTGTTACAGGCTGTAATGGCTGCCACCTTATGCTTACATATTTACAATTAAAACACCAGGATCACTTGGCAGAGGCTGTAAAAATACTCTCCAGGTCACAGTAAGAGTGCTTACATTTTCATCCTATCTATTCCGAGAAGTATCACGTCACTCTCTCCAAACTAAATCATGTCATCTCTCCTCCTCTGTTCACCGGTCGCTCCATAAATTCCCTCACCTTTTTAGATCTTATTTTACTCCTCACAAAACAAATCTACACAATGATTTGAGACAAAGTCAATATTCTCTTTTACATCTCTTCTTATTCTCAGGTTTTTTTCACAATTAATTTTATACGAGTGATATTTCTTTTATGTTATTCTACTGAAATCTGTTTTTAATATCATTAATCTTTTATTATTACTACCATAAATGGGGTTGCAGACATTTTTTAATTTAATATATTTAATTATTAACTCTTCAGCTGTCATTTCTCTGCGGTTGTTCTCCAATAAAGGTGTCAAATGTCAAAGAAATACTTTTTAAACAAAACTTAATAAAGACAGAGGCCTGTTAAGAGAGAGAGTGGGTCCGGTGATCTTTCTGTGGGCGCCCCAAAATGCAAAAATCCACAAAACATTGTGTCCAGAGCCCCAGAAACAGCGTCCATGTGCTGCTGTACTGTAGTCAGGTTTGTTGTGTTTCTGTTTGTTTTGTTTCAATAATGTGATTACATTAAAAATGTAGTTAAGGTGCACTCCACCAATTTTGCCCACAGACATCAGGGAGAGTATCAACAGCTATATGTTTTCTTTCCATGTCAGAGTTTGAAACATGATGACCTTGAACAGGCACAGAGGCTTTAATGGACTACTGTTTAGCTGCATTAAAGGAACTTTATCATCTAGAGTTTGTTAGGTGACTGACTCACAGGAAGGGTATATCAGGATATCTCAGCCTCTGCAGCTTTGATTTTCACCCTTTTTTGTTAATCTTTCTCTTGTGCATCCCTGAGCTGTATTGCAATGCTACACCAATCACTGGAGTTCCCCTTTGAAGGATATGAATTGTAGGCAAAATATCAACAGAAATATTACAACTAAATTTACAGGGCCTGAAGATTAGGCAAAAAGCCGTAACCTGGAGCCTGCTGGGGCCCTGAGGATCTTTGCCCTGTTGGGTTGCCATGGTTACATGAGTATTGCCTGAGGTTTGTTTTGGTGTTCACAGAAGCACATCATTTCTCACTTATTGCAAGTTTTTTTCCTGAAAACCAGTCAGTCAGTAAAGAAAACAAAAGCTGAAATGGCGAGGACACATTTTCACCTCCACTGTAGCATTACATTAGTTGCACCTCTTGGTGGCGCTGAGGAGCTGTTTGTGCAGCATCTGGCATCATGCCGGGGGTCAGAGCCACAAACCCTGGGAAAAGCAGTGCTTTGTCCATATAAGGCTGCAATCCATCCGCTTCCCTCTTCCTCCCTAGCTCCCTTCCCCTGTCTTTCTCAGACCTGAGGGATATTTACAGAGAGAGTGCCTCGGCCAGCCTGCCCTTCCTTATTAGGAGCTCAGCTTGTTGTCAGTACTTCTATCCTGCAGGACAGTGGTCCATCTCTCTGCTCTCAGATGAGACAAACAGACAGATGACTGGTGTTAACTTCACTCTAGTGCAACAGCCTACTGGACGCTCATCCAGCACATGTAGTGACACTCATTTCTATCACGTCAGTCCAACCACTCATGATGTGCCGTCCACTTGGGAGCAGCAGTAAATTAATGTTACAGTCCAAACATACTGTAAATACATCTGTTTCAGCCTGTTTCTTCTGTTAGAGCTCACGGTGTGTGAGCGTTGCAGTGCTGCAGCTGTTCCTTTTTTTCCCTCTCCCTCCCCTGTGATGCAGGACATCTGGCTACCAGAATACAGATACAACAGACACTGTATGAAGAGATGATACAAGCACAGTGTGGATGAAACAGGAAAAAACCAAACCATTGGAAGATCACACAAGCGAACGGCACATTACTAAGAAGCCAGGAATCTGAGAAAGACTCAGTGGTGAGGATGGGTGCGACATTAGGGCACATCTAATTTGGTGCCATACCTACTGTGTACATAATGACCAGGCAGTCGCTACAAACACACTTTTTTTTATTAGGGTGCAGACATCCATTTAATATATTAGAAAACCAACATGTGAAGAAAGGCTACATGGAATTTTACTTCAAAAGGGTATTATTCAAGACTAATATTTATACACATGTATTATACATAACCATGCTCCCTTGCAAGAGAGGAACTGACGATGAAAAACTATGAAAATAATATCTTTATCAATGGTAATAATTAAAACCATTCATAGCATATAGGCTTTGACAGAACAGCAATTTTTAATAACTGTGCAATGACCTTTGACCTTCAGCTATGGATAACTTCTCCCTCCACTTACTAAGTGAGAAGGCGCTGCTCTGAAAAGTAAAAATCGTCTTGTCTGGAGGACAGGCAAAGCCTCGCAGATCTTTTACTGCTTTGCAGAGAGTAAAGTGCTGCGGTCGACTGACCTGGTTACGCGGTCATTTTTAAGAGCATGGAGTGTGTCTGTGGTCACAAAAAATTAAAATGTCATGTGGGGAAGTGCATAGGTGGAGAGGTAGGTGGGTTCAAACACTTGCATGTGGAAACAAAACAACCCAACAGAGCTTCATGGACATTTCTCCGCCACCCCCCGCCCCCTCCCTCGTGTTGTCGGGACGTTGTTGAATGTAAAGACGGAGCCTGAAATGTGTTTCAGAGCTGACTTTTAAAAGAATACACCAAAACCTTTACTGCTTGACAACACATTAGATTTGGACTGTGAGTCGGGTAAATTTGTGAGTGTGTGACGTGAGTGTGTTCACAAAAAAAAATAAATACTAAGTGGGAGCTTTTAAGGCCCAAGCTGCCTTGTGCCCTCAGTGGAATGTGCATTGAGGAAGTATGTGATGCACGCATAGGAATGTGTGTGCATGTTCGGGTTCCCCTGATGCACGGTCGTAGTAGATGTCGTGTTCTTTCGTGTGTTGCACCAGCCGTCGGGCATTTTGGGCTGTCGTCAAGTCTTGTGTTGCTACTGTCAGAGCCTCTGACTGAAGCCACAGGGGCCGTCATGCCATCGGTCTTCCTGTGACTGATGGGCATTAAGGCACACAAAAGCCACTCCAGCTGTTCGCAGAGAGGCATCACAATCCAAAGTCGAGCTGTGGTGTTCGTGTACGTAGGACATTCTGCTGCTTCTCTCCCCCCTCTCGCTCTTTGGCACTGGGAGGAATGTGTGGAAGGAGGGATGGGTGGATGGAGGGAGGGGAAAGGGGAGGGGGTTCCCTGCTCTTCTTGTGTCTCTCTCTCTCTCTCGCTCCTCGTCTATTTGGAGAGTTTGCTGATGACACGGATCAGTGCTCCATTTTCATCTTTAAGACGCTGGTTGTCTGCTCTCAGGTCAACCAGAACCTGGTGGTAAAAATGAAGCTCATTACAACAAATCAGAAAATATAAAACCAGATTCCATTTCATTATATGGTTAAGTTAAGTTAAGATCATATATAATAGGCCTGTTGTTAATTACACCTGTGCTTTTTTTTGCTATGATATATATGCGCTGAAAAAGACCTATTAATCAATCATTAAAAAGGCAGATATTAATATTAATGCATTAAAAGTGAGTTAATAGAATAAAAAGGAAGCAGGGTAGCTAATTAATCTCGTATTAAACACATACGGTCAAGTGAATAGTTTCAAACCATGAGGACAGTGATCATTTGCTGTAATTCTCTCATAAGTTTAACAAGAGCTGTTTTATACATATATTTGGTTGAAACGTGGACAAATAAAGCACACACATTTACTCTGTTACCCCAAGTTGCTCTTTCTACAGAGCCTCAACCTGAACTAATAAACAGCACAGAATTTTTAATACAAATTTTATTAATACTTGCTAGCTGGTTCCCTTCATACAGAGTCACGCTAGCTGTCTCCCCCTGTTTCCAGTCTTGATGCTAAGCTAACCTACTGCTGGCTACAGCTAGGTACTTACTGTACAGACATAATAGTATCAATCTTTTCATCTAAAACTCTGCAAGAAGAGGAATAGAAGCATGTCCCCTAAAATACTGAACTATTCCTTTAAGGGAAAATGACTTTTATTCTTTATTTATCAATGGAAAGGTTGGGCTGTTGGGCAGGTAAAACAAACATGTATTAATTTGATAAACAACCCAATGAAGCTATGAGAAGTAACACACACTGTGTATAACAGCTCTCTACAGTGTGCCTTCACCACAGTGCTGAACTGCACAAGCTAAAGCCAAGCTAATCAAGCAGGAGCATGCAAAGTGTCTGTGGCCATGATAAGATTCGTTCTGAACATCTCCTCACCTTAAGCTCCTCCTCCAGCTCTGCCATTCGCCGCTCCAACATCCTCCGGTCCTGATGCCAGGGAAACGTGCCACAGGGTAGTGGGGGGTGGGGGGTGGGGGAGGAGTGGGGCAAGACAGGAAGTGATGTAGAGAAGAAGGAGGACCACCGAATTTGAGTGAAAACAGGTGAGAAAGTGGTTCGAGTGGGAGGAGAGAGGAGAGAGCGTCAACAGACAGCAGGAGTGGCAGTAGTGAGGCAGATGAAGCTACCAAAAAAAACATCATCAGCAGAGAAGCATTACCTTTCTCTCCAGCTCCAGCAGGGCTGAACAGTCGCTGAAGCGCTCCTGTCTCTGTCAGATACAAAAAACTAACAATGTTATCACCATCACAACAGCAGGTCTATGTGATCACTAGAGGGCCTGTGTCCAAGAAGGCATTTTGGATATCAAAGTTACAACCTGTGATATGGATGTCTGTTCTGTTAAATTCTATTTCTAATTAAAGTGAGACTATGCAACATTTGCTCAACAACCACTGCATCCACAAAGACATGATAATAGTAAAACATAATAGTGATGGTAGCACATGGAGTCAGAAAAATATCAGTTACAGTGAATTATCTGTTTGCTAACATTAACAACCATCACTAGTCATACCAGACCAGACTGTAGAGGCAAAATCTCTGATGATGCTGAACCCAGCCTGATGTGTTTTATTTCATATTAATATAGTTTTTTCATTTACAAGGGACAAAAGTGGCATTTCTTCTTGCAAAAGTTACATAGTCTCACTTTAACCTCTCAAGTCAGCAGCTTTAAAGACATCTTCAGGTCATCTGACACAAAAAACATGGCTGTGTCAAATCAGCAACTGTTCGCTATACACACATTATATAAGGAATTCTACTTTAAAGGACAAACTGGACACCACTCAGTTCATTCCTTTATTAGGCAGCTCTCTGACTTGGCCTTTTATTCCTTGTCTGCACAAGGCATCATGGTAGTTAGCTCTCAGTTCTGGACCATTGATTGTACACTATTTTTCATGGTGCACTGTGGGGCCATTTGGGGTTTAAACAGGGAATAATAATTCTCAGTAGACAACACAAATAAATTTAAAATGTGGTTAATAATGATTGAATTCGCATCTATGACTGATGTATCCTGCTGAGGTTCAGTGTTACTTCTTGTTTTACTTTGTGACAAAACCCCTGAAATGTTTAAATGACCTGCTGAAATGTGGCGTAACAGGAGCTCAAGTAGAGGACAAGTCATTAAGTCAGTGAACTGGCTCAGTAATGTCAGTTACTGGCTCAGCTTTGCAAACATTAGCTAACATTAGCCATCATAAGCTTCTAGAGCATGGAAGGCAAAACCCCTGATTGCACTGATGAGTATGGGCGCACTGTATTATAAATTCATTTAACTTTTCATTTGTAAGAGGATGGTTGGATTACTTCTTTCAAAAGTTCCATATTTCACGTCAGACAACTTTGATTAAAAGGGTTTGGTAGTCTGACGAGTGATAGCCAACTGAACTGAACACAGAAACAGGGAATCCATGAAAACAGATGGCACACAATGACAGAGCCTTTCAATTACCGGTTTTACCACTTTGAAATGCTTCCCTTTGTCTTTTCATTGGGGGGGGGGGGGTAACAATAACAGTTTGTGTTCAACTTAGTGTGCGTCTGTGTCGTCACCTGTGTGGCCTTTTCCAGGTCCAGCCTAGTCTGGCTGACAATCCTCTGAGTGTCCTGCAGCTGAGACTGGAGCTGGCTGTTTTCTCTGGAGACCTCCTCAAATAACTGACACACACAAACACAAACACACAGTAAATAACTGGGACAAACAAACAATTTGTGCGACCTCAATATCAGCCCTGTCTGCCGACCTTTTTAAAATCCTTGGTCTCAGACTCTCCTCCCTGGGTACAGTCGTTACAGGATACATCTGACCTGAGTGGACGAGGAGAGCAGAGGTCAGAGATACAGCTATCACAGAGGCTGAGGCTGACAGAAGGAAGATAGGGTGAAAATCAAATAGGCCACAGGTCAGATTCATACCTGGTACTCAAGTGTTGGTCTGTCTGTAAACAGAGAGGACAAACAAGCAAGTTATGCTGTTGCCTTAGGTTACAGTTCACTGTGACCACAAGTAAATACACACAAATGAAGACACACAGACACACACCTGTGGATCCAGGCCCACTGCCTGAGAACTCCTCCTCTCCACTGGGGTCATTGTCATCACTCTGCAGGTGACACAGACAGGGGCAACATGCTCTTGTAAAACTCAGAAGTCGAGTCGAGTTACAACATCGCCCGTTTTGTTTTTCCAACTGCTGACTCTGTCTTTTCTTGTTTGCATGGTCTGTTATCCATCCTTAATCAGTTTTCCAGAAAAAAAAAAAGATGTCTGTGGTGTTTACCTCCCCGGTCCTCTGTGCCTTCCTTCTGGCCCGAGCTTGTCTCCTCTCCCTGCGCTCCCTGGCCCATCGCTCGGTCTCGCTCTCCCCGTGCTGGCCTCAACATCTGGAACGAAGCCAGCCGCATGTTGTTTAACACCGAATCAAATATTTCAACAAACACTGCGCTGTTATGCGTCTTGTTGGGGAAAAGGGGAAGCGATGGTACGTACCTCTCCTGTCAGAAGCCTGAGGCCGTGGAGTGCCAGCGGGCTGCGTGAGACCCAGCAGGTCCGACTTCTGCAGGCTGGCAATGCGAGACCTCCAGCTCACTTCCTGTAAACACAGTATCCCCCTGCTATGTGATGTCACATGACACTATATAAGCGCAGCCAACACAGGGCTATAACTCAGAAATATGGCTCTCACCCCCTCCTCTCCCTTCTTCGGTTTTGCTTCCTTCTTTTCTCCTTCTCTTCCTCTTCCTTCTTTTCTCTCCCTTTGTTGTCCATCTTCATGGTTTTCATCGTCTTCTCCGCTTCCTGCAGATCGGTTAGTGTCACCCCTTCACATGAAGAGAGACAACACCGTCTTATGTACCAGGCCTTCAAACGGTGCTAGAAAGCTCTGTCTTCCTCTCATGAAGTGGGTGGTGTTTGTACCTGAGTGGAGCGGCGGGACTGCCGTGCGTGTCGGGAGCGAGCCTTCCTCTGCGCCTCTGCTTCTTCATCCCGCACTGGTGTAAGATAGGATCTGCACAAGTCAAGTCAAAACTTTAAGCCACAAAGTGCCGTCATCAGGCTCACATTAAAAACAAAAATCATCCCTGCGATAAAACACGAGAAAACAGCCTGAGACTCACTTGCGCCTCTGCTTGGTCTCCTGTTCGCCTGCGGTTGTGCCCTGAAAGTTGAGGTGGTAACGGCAGACTGATCCTTCTTTTCTGTCTGTTCCTGAGGAAGTCTTTGGGAGAAAAGATAAGAGGCAGTCATCTGATCTTTCAGATAAGTGTGGAAAAATGTTCTAGGCAAATTAACATACAGTACAGTGTACAAGAAATGAAATACCTCTGTCCAAGACGCTATTAAGGCGGCTGAGTCCGGCAGAGCTTGTTCCTGTGCTAGCTGAGGTCACGGTGGGGTCATCCAGTCTCTTTCCATAAGATGAGCTAGAAAACGAGACAAAACCCATCAGAAACACAAAGGAATCCCTCACAGCCGCGCACACACGGACACACACACAATTAGTACTCACTGCTGGGGGAATGTAATAAGCTGTGACACAGCAAAAACAATCACACACAAACAGGGGAGCAAACAAATACGAGAGACAAGCAGTGAGCAGCATGACT
>NW_026115846.1:0-17379 GCF_001640805.2 Lates calcarifer
GTATCATCAGTTTAAGATGTTTGGATTTGGTTTCCAGATCTGAAACAAACAGGTGCAGGTAGTTTTTGGTCATCATGGTTTTCTCCCCGTACAAATTATTCCAATAATAAATGAATAGAGTATGATATATTAGACATTTTAATGGATTATCTGCTGTGATTAAATGGTTGTTAAAGGAGAAAACACAAATAAATAACTTTCATTTTTAAAAAAAGAAAACCCCCTTTAAGACTTAACTCACAGACTTCACAGGATTTTTACCTCTTTAAAACTCCATATACTGTAATATATTAAATCCATATATGTTTATATTCAGAAATTATCTGTTGATTTTGTCCTTAAATCCCATGAAAAACAAAACATGACATCATTAGTAATGAGAAAATGACTGGAATTTAAAGGGATTCAGTATCATAGTGAATAATTTAACAAAGTCAGTTTAATAGTTTCTTTAAATATAGAAAAATATAAAACTATCTCATTTAATTCCTCTGCCAGCTAACCCACCTCCTCCACTTCAACTCGTGACACCTCAGGTAGAGCTTCAGCTCCACCGTTCCTCCCTCTCCTCCTCGCTTTTCCACCTCCTCGCTCCTCATTCGCGACTGCCTCTCGAAACCTCTTCTGGCTTTGTGACTTCTGGGATCTGAGGACAAAAAGTTACCAGTCTTTTTGGTATTAACACTCTGGCCGTCCTCTCTGGTCTCACACGGTGGCTGGGCTGCTCTCTTTGCTCCATTTCCCTTCCTCACACATATTTTTCACACACTTTCCAGCTGAGTTCCGCCAGACTCTGCTGACAGCGATACGTGACATGTTTCCCGACACTGGGGCAGCAGCAGATACACTCAGGTTAGCTGACAAGGTTTCTGAGAGCCATTCCATGTTGTTTTTAACATTTCATCGAGTGCTTATACTTCACACTGTTGTACTCATTCATACTGTGAGCCACTTGTCTCCTCTGACTTCTCCACCCAGTAAATCAGTCTACCCTCAGGACCCTCACTGGATACAGGAAGTCAAACCAGCTACCTCTGGATCAGCCTCTCATCTGACTAAATGAAGCACTCGCTGAATAAAAATGTCCGCAGTACCTGAAGTATTTCTCCATGTCGACGACCACCAGGCTGAGGATCTTTCCAGGGGTGACGCCTCTGCTGCTGCTGCACCCACGACGTCAGAGTGGGACCAGAGTCTGACCTGCCGGGCCTCTCCTCCTGTGTTCGATGGGAGCGAGATTACAATGACAGGTATCTATATAGAAACTCACTGTCAACAACACATTTCAAGTGGTCCCTTTCAAGATGTGGATCATTAAATGTCTGCCTGAACTGAAAGTGCCCAAAACAAGACCTGGCTTTAATCTCGCATCTACAGGATGCTCTGATTCTGCCGATCTATTTTATCATATGATATAATCTTGTGAAAGGGACATGTGCAAATAGGTGACAAAATAAAAGACGAGCAGTTAATGTCCTGTTCTGCTCTGTGACAACTATAAAATAAAATGCAGAGCAGGTCCAAAAATGTGACAGTACATTACATACGTACAGTACAAAGAGTCATTCGTCCTCCCTGTTTTGGCTCTGTAACAGTTTTATTTTCCCACTTGATTTGATGGATACATACAATTGTTTTTTCTCTGGGAAATTATTAGCAAATTATTTGGAAACGACAGACCCTCCCTCCACCTGCTCTGTTCTTACTACAATGAACTAGGATCATTAAAGTTTTATCTGGTCAGTCTGTTGATGTTGAAGTAACTGAGGGACAACGAGCAGCAGCAGCAGCAGCAGCAGCAGCAGCAGCAGCAGCAGTCGCTCCACCGACCTGAATATAGCTGTGGATCAGAGTGATGAAGTCATCGACTGTCATCTGCATCACAACATGGGCCTCTGGTACACACACTCCATCATCTGGCTGAGATACACAGGGAGAAGATTTATGATCGATGTGTACGTGCTAATTTATTACTAAATCAGCACATAAATCTGCTTCTCATTTATTTAAGGCAGTTACAGCAAGGTATCAACTTTGACAGGTATTTATTACTTATTACTTAAACTGAACTGGTGCAGCTTTATCCAGTGAGTTAAATTATATATGAACGCTCAGATGAGTCTGAAAGACCAACTCATTAAGTTCATTAAGTCATTATATATCTCTACTTATGGTCAATAAAAATAGCGAAGGTAATTTTCAATATTGAGGCATTTCATTCTTTGACATTAATGGCCACAGCTCTGTGTGCCTCTGGAGCCTCTCTCTGTCAAAAGCTCTTGGTAAATGAACAAGGCGAACATTAATAACCCCTTCAACAACAGTTCTGTGGTTGTTTTAAGCTATTGCTCCACCAACACATGGAAATATGGGTCTGGCGTCACACACTCTTGGACAAGCACTGCTGCTGGAGAGAATCATCAGGGAAACACTGGTGTGTGTGTGTGTGTGTGTGTGTGTTATCACCTGTGCACAGGGAGCCCTCCTCATCCAGCTGACACTGCGAGGGAGGGGTTGTTTCTCTATGGCACAACTGCAACCCAGCGCCTGCACCGACGCCAGCAGAGTCCCACCTCCCTCCAGCTGTAAGAGAGCTGCAAACACAAACACAGTCAGCAGAATAATGTCCACAATAAACCCATTAAACAGCTTAAATAACGCCTTCACAGCATTAACACAATAAGAAAGGTGGCTTTATTTGCAGTCTAAAATTATCCCCATTAAATCTACAGATACCAACAGGACACGACTGAGTCTGAAGGGATTAGTTATCCACTTGTGCACAGTGCCAAGTATTATTTAATGTCTTCTCATTACCTGGGTCCACAGCCACCACCATGTGCCTGATACACTCCTCAGGCCTCAGGGCCTTGGCAGCCTCTGCCAGAGCTTTCCTCTCTGCTTTCTCTCTCTCTTGTTGCAGCCTGAGTACTTCCTTGTCCCTCTGCTGTCTCTCCCTGGCCTGCCTTCTCCTCCGAGCCTCCTCCCTGGAGGCCTGGATCTCCTCCACCGCCCTCTTGGCAGGTTTCCTCTTGGCAGGAGAGGTGTCAGCGCTCCCCACAGTGGAGAAAGGCTTCGGAGGCAGCCGTCGCTGAGGGAGAGCCGCTGCCTCCTCTGGCCCATCAGAGGTCCCCTGGCTCACTGTTTTCACCTGACAGAAGCTGCGTGGGGGCTCCGACTCTGGAAACCTGTTCTGGCGGGAGAGCTGTAAGGGGGCCAGATCGGATGGCGAATACTGCTCAGCATCTTTCCCATTAGTGACAGCAGAGGAGGCACTAATCACATTGTCTCGTCTCTGTTTGAGTCTCTGTGCCAGAGGGACATAAGGTGCATCGTCATCAGAATCACTGCTGATCATCATTACATCAGTCGTTCTCTTATATCCGCCTGCATTATCCTTCACTGAGGAGGCGATGGCTGCGTCCTCTTCTTCTGAATCATCCAGGTCAACCAAGTCAGGCTTCTCTGCGTGGCTCTTTGAGGTTTGGCTGAGGTGTCGACCGTGACTGAGGAAATCGAACACAGGCAACTCCTCGTCTAGGTCACTGCTGGGGTCACTGTAGCTGCCCATGCTCTCTCATGTCCAAGCAGAGGTCACTGTATATGAGATATGAGACAGTAATTATCACAGGATCACCAAGCAGCAAGCCCCAAAACTCCCTTTCCTTCTGACAGACGTTTCTAACAAACCAAAACATGAAACAATAATCAGGACTTATTGATGAAAGTGTGGTTAATATAATTGGTGCACGCTGTGTTCAGCGTAAGAAGATAAATGAGGAGTAATTACCGAAGTCGCCTGGTATAACCTGCAGCTCGGTGACGTGGAAATCTAACTTCTACCTGCCGATAAGAAGTAAATTACTTTTTAAATTGGGTTCGGCACAGCAATAACGTTACCTTAAAAAGAAGTGGATGGGACACATAGTGTACAGACAACCAAACTATTAACGAGCACTGAGCAGCGAGCGTTAAAGACAAAGAGACAGAACAGACGTTAGAGCAGCAGTGTTAATACACAGCGGTTCGCACTCACTTACTTTAAAATCTTGCGCACATAGGTTTAGTTAAGTTTATTCAAGAAGTGGGACATTTAAAGTAAGTATTAACTACTTTAACTAGCGTCCAGTTCTAACTGACAAACAACGCATTTGATTTCCCCGGGTTGCAAAATGATGTTGCATTCATGTTTATCGGAAGTTTCCAAATATCAGTCGGATAGAAGATGTGATATGTGACAGTTTTATTTTTAAAAGAAATAAATGAAATAAATAGTAATCGTTAACTGCAGCGTGACATTTTATAAGTCATAATCAGAAAGTTGTTTTAGGTGAATACATCATCCTGGTCCACCTATAAAGCTCAAGACATTTAAAATATCGCTCATAGCATTTTATTGTCGTTGTTTGAATTAAGCTGACATAAATGTCACTTCCGATTACATTCAGTTTTAATGTTATAGATGGTGAACCGTATTCTCAATGTGTTGGTACGGTTTCGTATCTTTCCTGGGGATTTTTTTAAACATTTATTTTGAACGTAGGGGTACGTGAACGTTTCCGGATGTGACGTTACTACTTTGGCCATCGATTGTGACGTATAGTTCAAGATGGCAGCGCTGGCGTCCTTGATGCTGAAGCCCCGAGCAGGTATGAAATAGATATATTAGTGATTTATACGTTCTTCTTTATCCTAGGATTACTCGTGAGAACACGAGACATCAGTGTATTATTTCCCAGCAGCCTCTGCGAATATATGTTGTAATCAAGTGATGATTTACCATCTAACTCCGCTAGCAGCGCTAGCTTCTCAGTTAGACCTGAATGTCAGACATGTGATGCAAACTGCCGACACATTTCGAATGATATTGCAGTGTGTTTTTAAAATACAGTAAAAGTATCAATTAAATAGCAGGACCTTGTTGAACTGTGATGTGAGTGACTGGAACATGTCAGGGCTGATGCGGGATGTTTGTGTGACTTGCTGGTTTCAGGTCTGTTGGTGCCGGGTCAGTCCTTTCTGCTGGACTCTGTGAGGTTTGCCTCAAAGAAGGCTGGTAGTAGCTGTAAGAACATCGGAGGAAATAGCCCTGGTCGGAGATATGGCTTCAAGAAACAGGATGGTAATTCCTATTTTCTTCAAAGTATTGCCCAGTTATCTGTAGTCTCTGACGCTTCTCCATATCTCCAACTTTGAACCAGTTCTGGATACTGTCACAATATTAACATAGGAGCAGCTGCATCGTGTAAACTCACAGTAAACACATCTGTGTGTATGTTAAGAGTTGTGTTCCATTTGTGGGTTGGAAGAGTGAAATCTACTCAATCCCCTGAAAAGTTCATTTTATTATACAAACTTCGTAGTATTTTTTGTTTAACTTTTTGTCAGTTCAGTTAGTGAAAATAAAGAAAAAACTTGCAGATTTCCTCATTAATAATTAAATATAATATTTTCTGATAGCATCCTGGTAGCACTCTATGCAATGTAAACAAGACTGGGAATGTTCTTGATTGATTAATTTAGATATAGATTTTTAATTCTATGTTGACTTTAATGGAAACTAATGAAATTACAAAATCATGAGTAATATTAAGTACAACATATTAATTTAACTGTGTAAAACAATGTTAAAACCTAAAAGAGAATCTCTGCAATGCTCCTGGAAGTGAAGGGACTGATGTGTGATATTCATCAGATGATGTCTGAATATGTCATGATAATAAACGCAGGAACGTAGCTGACCTCTAATATCTCTTTCCATCTGTTTCTAAGGAAACTTTGTCCATGCTGGTAACATCCTTGCAACACAGAAGGTGATGAGGTATCACCCAGGAGCACATGTAAGTATCAAACGTGTTACCCTGATGTTATAACAGATTTTAAATGTTCACTTTGACATCTTGCATCTCCTGTCCTGCAGGTGGGGGTGGGAACCAACAAAACTCTCTTTGCTCTGGAGGACGGCCAAGTCAGGTTCACCAAGGAGGTCTACATCCCAAAACCACGCAGCTGGAGGTACACACGGCTCATCTCTAACCTGCCAAAGGGGGCTGTGCTCTACAAGACCTTCATCAACGTCGTGCCACTGAAACAGGAAGGCAAGTTTAAACTGGTGGACATGGTCTAAAACTGACTGGACTGGACTGGAATGTCAGTGAGGATCCAAGAGGATTTATTTTGGTGGACTGGCATCTCATGCACCGTGGAGGACTTTGGCAGCTTGGACCTCTATCTTTGACCGATAGTAGATAATGCCCACTGTAATACTGAATGAAAACTGCAGACTCCATCTTTGGCTGCCAACGATTCATCTGCCACACAAGACATTAGCAGTGAACAGTGTGGTGATTCCTGTATAATCACATAATTCCTATATAACACATGATATTGGTGAAATCTTATTTAAAACCAGTCATCACTTAGATGACACTTACTCTACTTCACCCAGGACATACCACTGTAAAAAACTTTGCCATATTTGCCAAACTACAGTGAACTGTATTTACCACAGTGTTTATCAGTCATTAGATTCTGGATTGATTCAGTTTGCTTTATTGGATAATAAAGTTTTTTTCTTTGTGTAACTGTTTCCTGTTAATGACTTGAGTTGTGTGTCAAGTGTATTATTGTGATATATTGATCAGCAATGGAAGAAGTGCTAAGAAAAAACAATGCAAAAAAATGCAACAATGATTAAAAAGTGCTCAGTTATAAGTAAAATCCTACATTCAAATCTTACTTAAGTACAGATGTGTGTGTGTGTCTTCTACAATGGTGGCCTGTGAGGAAAATGCTTTTTGGGCCGCACGGGAATTTTTCTTTGCAGTACTGAAAAAAATCGCGGCAAGGCTGAGTGGCGGCACCGTATCCAATCCAGTGCCATCCGAATCTTTCCTTCCATGTTCCTTCCCGTGGATGTATTATAAGACCAATCAGAGGCGGCTGCTAGGCGAAACAAAATCCGATGGCCAATGGGCGATTTTTCTGCCGCTTGCGTGTGTTGTCATTGGCGGCGTCGTGTGTCGTCATCGGTCATGACCTGGGAAGAGCGCAGAGAAGCGGAATGAACGAAGGCGGGGAAAGCAGATTAAAAACCAACGTCTGAAGCATCTCCTCGGTTTGTCAATGCTGTGAGAAAACCTGATTACCAAGGAGGCCTGGATGTTAAAACAAGCTTGGAAGCTCCTTTATTGTCGAACACGAGTGAGGCTGGACGCCACACACCTGCGGCGCGAAGGTAAGACTAAGGAGCGAACTAGCTAGCAACTACCGTTAGCATTTGCGTTAACGGTGAGCGTTAGCATTACCCTTCTCTTTTCTTTATATATTTTGACCTTATTTCCATTTCAGTCTTTTCATCGCGTGGGTAAGAGTGTGTTTGTGCTTCCGTGACTGAGGCGTCCCCCAACGTGGACACAAGGAGCACTTGATAGTCTATTTAAATCCCGGTTGTATTTGTTTATGGTGGACATTTTGCGTCTCTTTGTAACTCTGTTTTCCATCCTGGTCATTTTAACTCAGTTTATATCGGTCTATCATGTCGTTATCATCGCTTTGCGTCTATTTGTGGTCATTTTGTATTATATTGCGTCTGTACCTGGCTGCTTTACACCTGGATGTCAGCATAGCATTAGTGGCGAGCGTTAGCTTTAGCCTTATCTTTTAGTGATGCTTTGAGGCTTTCCCGTTTTGTTGTAGTTTTTGTTTCCGTGGGTTTAAGTGTGTTTGTGTTTCTGTGACTAAAGCGTCCCTCACGTGAGTTGTGGGCACCTTACGGAGGCAGGGTAACTGTTTAGTAATCTGTTTGTCTGATTATCACGTCGTTGTGGTCATTCTGTGTCTATTTGTGATCTTATTGCATCATTTTGAGTCTTTACTTAGCTGTTTAATATCTATTTATGGTCAGCTGTTTCTTTGTCTCTTTGTGGTCGTTCTTACTGCATCTCTGTGCTTCTGTGTCCTGATCTGAACATAACAGTAATCTGTCTACAGCTATCTGTTGACCCACAGTTGTATTTATTAGTGATGGGGGAATTTGTTTGTGGTTTCTTAATACTTGATTGAGCTCAATTATATGTGAAATTCAAGCTTGAAAAAAGTTTTAATTCAGTGCTCCTCCATAAGTTTGAGCTGCAAACATTTTCGTACAGTATATAACAACCAGTTCCACACTGAATTACTTAAAAATGTTCACATAAGCTGCTGTTTTGTAAATGTGGTTGTTATTCATTTAAAAAAAATGTAAATATGTGTTAATAACAAAAAGATTGAAATGTGAAACCGTGATTCTGTATGTGACCGTGTGTCTTGGAAGAAATACTAAGACTTTTTATTGAAGAATGTCAAGATGTCAAAAAATGTCATCAGGTAGTAAGGTATAAAAATATTATATTATACTAAGGCATGTAAAACCATCAAATGTTGTGGTTCAGCTGCAATGTTGAATATTTATGTGTTTTCATTGTTAAATTGTCAATGAGGAATACATAGTGAGTGTATGTTTCTCTTTGATTTCCTCCAGGTGTAACCACTTCGTTGACAACATCGTCCACGATCACAGAGACATGGTCCACGATCGGAGAGGCATCGTTGAGGATGAGGGAGACATCGTCCACGATCGCAGAGACCTTGTCAAAGATGAGAGAGACGTTGTCCATGATCAGAGACATTGTCGCTGCTTCGCAGAGCTCTGTACAAGAATCGGTAGTGACACTGTGGTTCCTCGATTCGACGGCATGACCGTGATCAGCTGACATTGTTAATGATCACAGAGAAACAGTCTATCATCAGAGACTTGGTCCACAATCACCGACACATTGTCAATGATCGCAGAGACTTTGTCCATAATCTCAGAGACGTTGTCCGCGATCACAGAGACGTAGTCCACGATCACAGAGAGTCTTTGTACAATGAAGAAGTTCTTTGAGACCAGGACAGAGGCCTCCAGGTAATTCACAAACAGCTTTACATCAACTGTCCAACACAGAGCACTAACGTTAAACTGTTTATGTTCAGTATTGAATATATCGAAAAAGTATAATCATAAAAGTAGTTAATCATTTTCCTTTGTATGTTTCTCTTTGATATTCTCCAGGTGTAACCACTTTGTTGACGACATCGTCCACGATCACAGAGACATGGTCCATGATCGGAGAGACATTGTTGAGGATGAGGGAGACATCGTTCACGATCAGAGACATTGTCCATGACTCGTGGTGACTCGGTCCCCGATTAGTCGGCACTGCCGGCGTTCAGAGACATTGTCGATGATCGCAGAGACTTTGTCCATAATCTCAGAGACATTGTCCACGATCACAGAGACGTAGTCCATGATCGGAGAGAGTCTACGTGCAATGAAGAAGTTCTTTGAGAGCAGGACAGAGGCCTCAAGGTAATTAACAGCTTTACATCAAGTGAGGCCTCAAAAACTGTCACAGTAAGGTGTCAAAATGATTTGTGAAATGTTGTGGTTGAGCTGTAATGTTGGATATTTCTCTGTGTTTTCATGGTTAAACCGTTGATGAGAAATAGGTAGTAGTATATTGATCATTTTCCTTTGTATGTTTCTCTTTGATTTCCTCCAGCTGTCAGCACTTCGTCCATGACATCGTCTCGAGACGTCGTCCTCGATCGGAGAGACATTGTTGAGGATGAGGGAGACATCGTCCGTGATCTGAGACATTGTCCATGACTCGTGGTGACTTGGTCCCCGATAAGTCGGCATTGCCGGCGTTCATGGAGACATTGTCGATGATCGCAGAGACTTTGTCCATAATCTCAGAGACATTGTCCGCGATTGCAGAGACGTCGTTCACGATCGCAGAGACATGGTCCATGATCGGAGAGACATTGTTGAGGATGAGGGAGACATCGTCCATGATCAGAGACATTGTCCACGATCGCAGAAACCTTGTTAAAGACGAGAGAGACATTGTCCCATGCTTCGCGGAGCTCTGCGCAAGAATCGGTAGAGACACTGTGGTTCCTCGATTCGACGGCATGACCGCGTTCATGGAGACATTGTCGTTGATCTCAGAGACATTGTCTGCAATCACAGAGACATTGTTCATGATCACAGAGACTTTGTCCATAATCTCAGAGACATTGTCCGCGATCGCAGAGACGTAGTCCACGATCACAGAGAGTCTTCGTACAATGAAGAAGTTCTTTGAGACCAGGACAGAGGCCTCCAGGTAATTCACAAACAGCTTTACATCAACTGTTCAACACACAGCACTGACATTAAACTTTTCATGTTCAGTATTTGATCTTCAGTCCAAATTGTTCATTATTTGTCAAAATAGACTTAATTCACAAATGAATTTATTTACATAGTTCATGTAAGAACAGTTCAAAGAAAAGGAGGAATTTAAGGATAAAATGAAAATATCAAAACACGTCGTTGTATAGTACGGCATAAAAAAGTTTTGTTAAATGTTCTGGTTCAACTGTAATGTTGAATAATTATCTGTTTTCGTGGTTAAGCTGTTGATGAGGAATAGGTAGTAAGAGTACTGATCATTTTCTTTTGTATGCGTCTCTTAGATTTCCTCCAAGTGTCAGCACTTCATCCATGACATCGTCTATGATCGCCGAGACGACGTCTTCGATCGGAGAGACAATGTTGAGGATGAGGGAGACATCGTCCGTGATCTGAGACATTGTCCATGACTCGTGGTGACTTGGTCCCCGATAAGTCGGCATTGCCGGCGTTCATGGAGACATTGTCGATGATCGCAGAGACTTTGTCCATAATCTCAGAGACATTGTCCGCGATTGCAGAGACGTCGTTCACGATCGCAGAGACATGGTCCATGATCGGAGAGACATTGTTGAGGATGAGGGAGACATCGTCCATGATCAGAGACATTGTCCACGATCGCAGAAACCTTGTTAAAGACGAGAGAGACATTGTCCCATGCTTCGCGGAGCTCTGCGCAAGAATCGGTAGAGACACTGTGGTTCCTCGATTCGACGGCATGACCGCGTTCATGGAGACATTGTCGTTGATCTCAGAGACATTGTCTGCAATCACAGAGACATTGTTCATGATCACAGAGACTTTGTCCATAATCTCAGAGACATTGTCCGCGATCGCAGAGACGTAGTCCACGATCACAGAGAGTCTTCGTACAATGAAGAAGTTCTTTGAGACCAGGACAGAGGCCTCCAGGTAATTCACAAACAGCTTTACATCAACTGTCCAACACAGAGCACTAACGTTAAACTGTTTATGTTCAGTATTGAATATATCGAAAAAGTATAATCATAAAAGTAGTTAATCATTTTCCTTTGTATGTTTCTCTTTGATATTCTCCAGGTGTAACCACTTCGTTGACGACATCGTCCACGATCACAGAGACATGGTCCATGATCGGAGAGACATTGTTGAGGATGAGGGAGACATCGTTCACGATCAGAGACATTGTCCATGACTCGTGGTGACTCGGTCCCCGATTAGTCGGCACTGCCGGCGTTCAGAGACATTGTCGATGATCGCAGAGACTTTGTCCATAATCTCAGAGACATTGTCCACGATCACAGAGACGTAGTCCATGATCGGAGAGAGTCTACGTGCTATGAAGAAGTTCTTTGAGAGCAGGACAGAGGCCTCAAGGTAATTAACAGCTTTACATCAAGTGAGGCCTCAAAAACTGTCACAGTAAGGTGTCAAAATGATTTGTGAAATGTTGTGGTTGAGCTGTAATGTTGGATATTTCTCTGTGTTTTCATGGTTAAACCGTTGATGAGAAATAGGTAGTAGTATATTGATCATTTTCCTTTGTATGTTTCTCTTTGATTTCCTCCAGCTGTCAGCACTTCGTCCATGACATCGTCTCGAGACGTCGTCCTCGATCGGAGAGACATTGTTGAGGATGAGGGAGACATCGTCCGTGATCTGAGACATTGTCCATGACTCGTGGTGACTTGGTCCCCGATAAGTCGGCATTGCCGGCGTTCATGGAGACATTGTCGATGATCGCAGAGACTTTGTCCATAATCTCAGAGACATTGTCCGCGATTGCAGAGACGTCGTTCACGATCGCAGAGACATGGTCCATGATCGGAGAGACATTGTTGAGGATGAGGGAGACATCGTCCATGATCAGAGACATTGTCCACGATCGCAGAAACCTTGTTAAAGACGAGAGAGACATTGTCCCATGCTTCGCGGAGCTCTGCGCAAGAATCGGTAGAGACACTGTGGTTCCTCGATTCGACGGCATGACCGCGTTCATGGAGACATTGTCGTTGATCTCAGAGACATTGTCTGCAATCACAGAGACATTGTTCATGATCACAGAGACTTTGTCCATAATCTCAGAGACATTGTCCGCGATCGCAGAGACGTAGTCCACGATCACAGAGAGTCTTCGTACAATGAAGAAGTTCTTTGAGACCAGGACAGAGGCCTCCAGGTAATTCACAAACAGCTTTACATCAACTGTCCAACACAGAGCACTAACGTTAAACTGTTTATGTTCAGTATTGAATATATCGAAAAAGTATAATCATAAAAGTAGTTAATCATTTTCCTTTGTATGTTTCTCTTTGATATTCTCCAGGTGTAACCACTTCGTTGACGACATCGTCCACGATCACAGAGACATGGTCCATGATCGGAGAGACATTGTTGAGGATGAGGGAGACATCGTTCACGATCAGAGACATTGTCCATGACTCGTGGTGACTCGGTCCCCGATTAGTCGGCACTGCCGGCGTTCAGAGACATTGTCGATGATCGCAGAGACTTTGTCCATAATCTCAGAGACATTGTCCACGATCACAGAGACGTAGTCCATGATCGGAGAGAGTCTACGTGCAATGAAGAAGTTCTTTGAGAGCAGGACAGAGGCCTCAAGGTAATTAACAGCTTTACATCAAGTGAGGCCTCAAAAACTGTCACAGTAAGGTGTCAAAATGATTTGTGAAATGTTGTGGTTGAGCTGTAATGTTGGATATTTCTCTGTGTTTTCATGGTTAAACCGTTGATGAGAAATAGGTAGTAGTATATTGATCATTTTCCTTTGTATGTTTCTCTTTGATTTCCTCCAGCTGTCAGCACTTCGTCCATGACATCGTCTCGAGACGTCGTCCTCGATCGGAGAGACATTGTTGAGGATGAGGGAGACATCGTCCGTGATCTGAGACATTGTCCATGACTCGTGGTGACTTGGTCCCCGATAAGTCGGCATTGCCGGCGTTCATGGAGACATTGTCGATGATCGCAGAGACTTTGTCCATAATCTCAGAGACATTGTCCGCGATTGCAGAGACGTCGTTCACGATCGCAGAGACATGGTCCATGATCGGAGAGACATTGTTGAGGATGAGGGAGACATCGTCCATGATCAGAGACATTGTCCACGATCGCAGAAACCTTGTTAAAGACGAGAGAGACATTGTCCCATGCTTCGCGGAGCTCTGCGCAAGAATCGGTAGAGACACTGTGGTTCCTCGATTCGACGGCATGACCGCGTTCATGGAGACATTGTCGTTGATCTCAGAGACATTGTCTGCAATCACAGAGACATTGTTCATGATCACAGAGACTTTGTCCATAATCTCAGAGACATTGTCCGCGATCGCAGAGACGTAGTCCACGATCACAGAGAGTCTTCGTACAATGAAGAAGTTCTTTGAGACCAGGACAGAGGCCTCCAGGTAATTCACAAACAGCTTTACATCAACTGTCCAACACAGAGCACTAACGTTAAACTGTTTATGTTCAGTATTGAATATATCGAAAAAGTATAATCATAAAAGTAGTTAATCATTTTCCTTTGTATGTTTCTCTTTGATATTCTCCAGGTGTAACCACTTCGTTGACGACATCGTCCACGATCACAGAGACATGGTCCATGATCGGAGAGACATTGTTGAGGATGAGGGAGACATCGTTCACGATCAGAGACATTGTCCATGACTCGTGGTGACTCGGTCCCCGATTAGTCGGCACTGCCGGCGTTCAGAGACATTGTCGATGATCGCAGAGACTTTGTCCATAATCTCAGAGACATTGTCCACGATCACAGAGACGTAGTCCATGATCGGAGAGAGTCTACGTGCAATGAAGAAGTTCTTTGAGAGCAGGACAGAGGCCTCAAGGTAATTAACAGCTTTACATCAAGTGAGGCCTCAAAAACTGTCACAGTAAGGTGTCAAAATGATTTGTGAAATGTTGTGGTTGAGCTGTAATGTTGGATATTTCTCTGTGTTTTCATGGTTAAACCGTTGATGAGAAATAGGTAGTAGTATATTGATCATTTTCCTTTGTATGTTTCTCTTTGATTTCCTCCAGCTGTCAGCACTTCGTCCATGACATCGTCTCGAGACGTCGTCCTCGATCGGAGAGACATTGTTGAGGATGAGGGAGACATCGTCCGTGATCTGAGACATTGTCCATGACTCGTGGTGACTTGGTCCCCGATAAGTCGGCATTGCCGGCGTTCATGGAGACATTGTCGATGATCGCAGAGACTTTGTCCATAATCTCAGAGACATTGTCCGCGATTGCAGAGACGTCGTTCACGATCGCAGAGACATGGTCCATGATCGGAGAGACATTGTTGAGGATGAGGGAGACATCGTCCATGATCAGAGACATTGTCCACGATCGCAGAAACCTTGTTAAAGACGAGAGAGACATTGTCCCATGCTTCGCGGAGCTCTGCGCAAGAATCGGTAGAGACACTGTGGTTCCTCGATTCGACGGCATGACCGCGTTCATGGAGACATTGTCGTTGATCTCAGAGACATTGTCTGCAATCACAGAGACATTGTTCATGATCACAGAGACTTTGTCCATAATCTCAGAGACATTGTCCGCGATCGCAGAGACGTAGTCCACGATCACAGAGAGTCTTCGTACAATGAAGAAGTTCTTTGAGACCAGGACAGAGGCCTCCAGGTAATTCACAAACAGCTTTACATCAACTGTCCAACACAGAGCACTAACGTTAAACTGTTTATGTTCAGTATTGAATATATCGAAAAAGTATAATCATAAAAGTAGTTAATCATTTTCCTTTGTATGTTTCTCTTTGATATTCTCCAGGTGTAACCACTTCGTTGACGACATCGTCCACGATCACAGAGACATGGTCCATGATCGGAGAGACATTGTTGAGGATGAGGGAGACATCGTTCACGATCAGAGACATTGTCCATGACTCGTGGTGACTCGGTCCCCGATTAGTCGGCACTGCCGGCGTTCAGAGACATTGTCGATTATCGCAGAGACTTTGTCCATAATCTCAGAGACATTGTCCACGATCACAGAGACATAGTCCATGATCGGAGAGAGTCTACGTGCAATGAAGAAGTTCTTTGAGAGCAGGACAGAGGCCTCAAGGTAATTAACAGCTTTACATCAAGTGAGGCCTCAAAAACTGTCACAGTAAGGTGTCAAAATGATTTGTGAAATGTTGTGGTTGAGCTGTAATGTTGGATATTTCTCTGTGTTTTCATGGTTAAACTGTTGATGAGGAATAGGTAGTAGTATATTGATCATTTTCCTTTGTATGTTTCTCTTTGATTTCCTCCAGCTGTCAGCACTTCGTCCATGACATCGTCTCGAGACGTCGTCCTCGATCGGAGAGACATTGTTGAGGATGAGGGAGACATCGTCCGTGATCTGAGACATTGTCCATGACTCGTGGTGACTTGGTCCCCGATAAGTCGGCATTGCCGGCGTTCATGGAGACATTGTCGATGATCGCAGAGACTTTGTCCATAATCTCAGAGACATTGTCCGCGATTGCAGAGACGTCGTTCACGATCGCAGAGACGTCGTTCACGATCGCAGAGACATGGTCCATGATCGGAGAGACATTGTTGAGGATGAGGGAGACATCGTCCATGATCAGAGACATTGTCCACGATCGCAGAAACCTTGTTAAAGACGAGAGAGACATTGTCCCATGCTTCGCGGAGCTCTGCGCAAGAATCGGTAGAGACACTGTGGTTCCTCGATTCGACGGCATGACCGCGTTCATGGAGACATTGTCGTTGATCTCAGAGACATTGTCTGCAATCACAGAGACATTGTTCATGATCACAGAGACTTTGTCCATAATCTCAGAGACATTGTCCGCGATCGCAGAGACGTAGTCCACGATCACAGAGAGTCTTCGTACAATGAAGAAGTTCTTTGAGACCAGGACAGAGGCCTCCAGGTAATTCACAAACAGCTTTACATCAACTGTTCAACACACAGCACTGACATTAAACTTTTCATGTTCAGTATTTGATCTTCAGTCCAAATTGTTCATTATTTGTCAAAATAGACTTAATTCACAAATGAATTTATTTACATAGTTCATGTAAGAACAGTTCAAAGAAAAGGAGGAATTTAAGGATAAAATGAAAATATCAAAACACGTCGTTGTATAGTACGGCATAAAAAAGTTTTGTTAAATGTTCTGGTTCAACTGTAATGTTGAATAATTATCTGTTTTCGTGGTTAAGCTGTTGATGAGGAATAGGTAGTAAGAGTACTGATCATTTTCTTTTGTATGCGTCTCTTAGATTTCCTCCAAGTGTCAGCACTTCATCCATGACATCGTCTATGATCGCCGAGACGACGTCTTCGATCGGAGAGACAATGTTGAGGATGAGGGAGACATTGTCCGTGATCTGAGACATTGTCCATGACTCGTGGTGACTTGGTCCCCGATAAGTCGGCATTGCCGGCGTTCATGGAGACATTGTCGATGATCGCAGAGACTTTGTCCATAATCTCAGAGACATTGTCCGCGATTGCAGAGACGTCGTTCACGATCGCAGAGACATGGTCCATGATCGGAGAGACATTGTTGAGGATGAGGGAGACATCGTCCATGATCAGAGACATTGTCCACGATCACAGAGACGTAGTCCACGATCACAGAGAGTCTTCGTACAATGAAGAAGTTCTTTGAGACCAGGACAGAGGCCTCCAGGTAATTAACAGCTTTACATAAAGTGAGGCCTCAAAAACTGTCACAGTAAGGTGTCAAAAAATATCATAGTATAGTATATTAAGGCATCAAAAACACTTAAAAATGGTCAAAAATGTCATAGTATAGTATGGCATCAAAAATGGTCAAAAATGCCACAGTATAATAAAGCATCAAAAATCATCAAAATATGTTATAGTAAGGTGTCAAAAATGGTCAAAAAATGTCATAGTATTGTATGGCATCAAAAATGGTCAAAAAAGTCATAGTATAGTAAGGCGTCAAAAACCATCAAAAAAATTGAAAGTATAGTAAGGTGTCAAAAATGGCCAAAAAATGTCATAGTATAGTAAGGCGTCAAAAATGGTCAAAAAATGTCATAGTATAGTCAGGCATCAAAAATGGTCAGAAAATGTCATAGTATAGTAAGTGTCAAAAA